>NC_142653.1:20363333-20666363 GCF_055504915.1 Nelumbo nucifera
GAACAGATCCAAGCACAACAACGCCAGACTGAGAAAGAGAGAGCTGAGATAGAACGTGAAACAATAAGGGTAAAGGCTATGGCTGAGGCTGAAGGTCGTGCCCATGAGGCAAAACTGACTGAAGATCATAACAGGAGAATGCTTTTGGAACGGATGAATGGTGAAAGGGAAAAGTGGCTTGCTGCCATCAATACTGCTTTTAGTCATATTGAAGGTACACAAGGGCAGAAGTTTATAGCTGTATCTATAGCTGACTGAAAATAAAATAAATGATAAGCTGCTCTGGCCTCTGGGATGAATTATTTCTTGCATCATGATTCCTGTGGTATCAGTTCATCTGGTACAACTTGGTGATTTGTTCAACTGTATTGAAGTCACTGGTACCCATTTAAGTCACAAATCCTTTTAGCTGAAATCACATGGTATAAGCCTTATTGGATGAAGTCATGTGAATGATGAGATCAATGGTTTGTAACTCCAGTTGCTCAATATACTTGTCTAGTCTCATATTGGAGTTTGGTCTTGCCTGGTTGGCCTTTTTTGTTCGAGTTCTAAACCTCATCATTTTCTTGTTCTCAATGTTCGTCGCATTTAATGCTAGCATCAGATGCTTCTTTGAGTTAAAGATGCCTACAGATTGTGTCATAGTATTTTCTGAGTGTTGGAATTACTTATTATTTTCATCTCATAGTATTTTCTGATTGTTGGAATTACTCGTTCTTTTCATCTAATAGAAATTTACGTACTTACACTCGTGATCAGATTTCTAAATTTTCATGAGTGTTGGCATGGATTTAGGGATGATATTCTTTTGATCTTGATCCTAATTGTTGTTAATAATCTTAGTTTTAGTTACTTAGATTGGGACATGGACTGCACCTACTTGTATATTTGATCTAATGGTTTATCAGCTGTAATTTGCAGGGGGTTTCAGGATTTTATTGAATGACCGGAATAAATTGCTTGTGGCTGTTGGAGGAGCTACTGCATTAGCTGCTGGAGTTTATACTACTAGGTTCATAAGCTAATAATCTCATTGCATTTTTAATTCAATACCTTGTTATGCTATTATCTCGTGGGATTGCATGCCATAACTTAAACCTTGAAGGGGTAATTTCTGCCTGCACTGTAATTATTCTGCTATGACGAAGGTTCTTATTGGCCCTTGTTGCATCAAACTCTTCTAAAACCCTAAGAGAAAGTATAATCTCTATTTGTTCTATTAGCTTTTCATTTTTATCTTTTTATTTGGCCCGTAATTACCGAAGTGTCCTCATGTGTTTTAAACTTAAAAAACAATCTTTTTACATTAAATAATTCAATTGTCGTAGGTTTTTTGAGGCTTATGCCTTTCTACGCTTCATTCTTGAGGATTGAGGCTTATGCCTCTTTCTGACAAAGGCTTAAGTCTCAGACCAAAGTTATGAGGCTTAAGTCTTGAGGCAAATCTGAGCGCCTCACCTCAAGGTGTAAGCCTTTTAAAACCATGGGAAATACAGGTTTAAGGCAAAGCCATATTTATAATGTTCAATTTGGATTTTACTGTTTTCGACTTTTCATCCTCCATTTTCACAAGGTTTTTTTTTAATGGATAAAATGATAAATACAACTAAATATGATCCTGAGGTTTCTATTTTGTTTTTACAGAGAAGGTGCTAGAGTGATCTGGGGTTATGTCAACCGTATACTGGGCCAACCTTCTTTGATTCGAGAGTCATCAATTGCCAAATTTCCATGGTCAGGCTTACTTTCTCGAGGTGCTAATAAGGTGCTCAGTTACAGCACCACAGCTGGGGCAACAAGGTCATTGGAAAGTAAATCCAGTTTTAGGGGGATTGTACTCCACCCTTCATTGCAGAGAAGGATTGAACAACTTGCTCGGGCTACAGCAAATACCAAGTCTCATGAGGCACCCTTCCGTAACATGCTTTTCTACGGGCCTCCTGGGACTGGTAAAACTATGGTTGCAAGAGAAATTGCACGGAAATCGGTATTATGTTGACTTCTCATTTTTAACGTGCTCATACCATGGCATGCAATTGATTTATTTTTTATGTCTTTTCTTTTTACCATACATGGTATTTTGTGGAGCCTGTGAAGCAGGAGCTTCCATCTGATTTGGACCAGCCAAATGGGTGGAAGATAAAAAGAGAAGAAAGGGAGACATAAGCTAATTATCCATTAGCAATTGGAGAATTGATTGGGATATACTTGGCTTAGACCAACCTGAACCCATATGTATGGTCAGGTTCAACATTCAGTTAAGGTTAAGGTTAGGACATGTAAAGCCAAATTAAAATTGGTTTAGTTATATGGTTTATGACTTGGACAATCTAACCAAACCCAGATCTGATGTGTTGTATTTATATGTAAGGTTCAAAGTATTGATACAATACACCCTATATCGGGCATGTCGTATCGAATCTTTTGACTTCCAATACGCCTATTTAAAGGGAGTTTTGAGAAATCTTTTTTTTTTCTCTAATAGATGAAGTATATAAAATATTATAATTTTATGAGATTTTGAAAAGAAAAACTAAAAATTTAAAGGCGGAAGGTTTAAAGTATCAATACACCCCTTCTACTGTATCGGGGTGTTTTGATACTTTGAATTTTATCATATGTATACATGTTTTAATGCATATAACATTATATATATTTGTGCTGAGGGAGAAGAGTGGTGTTAGCTATGCCATTAATATGTGGTACATGCAGTGAATTTGAATACTACAGTCCCAACTTCTAGCCAACCTATCCATTGCAGTTTGTTCATTAAGTTTGGGCTGAGTAGTCAAATTAAGGATTGCATTGGTATGGTTAAGGTTGAACCAGAGAATTCAAAAAGACAAATCATGTGTTGGTCTAGGGTTGACACTAATCCCTGGAGTTGCATCCTGGAAACTGATGTAGGTTTGTCCAAGAGATCTAGAGTTTGTGGTTTTAAAACTCGGAGAATCAATAAAATTCCAAATAACTAGAAAACTTTATAGGAAGTTAGTTTTGAAGGTTAAAAATTAGTATTAACTTCTTCCCATTGGGTCTGAATAACTTTCTACAGGGTTTGGATTATGCAATGATGACGGGGGGAGATGTAGCACCTCTGGGCCCACAGGCAGTCACTAAAATCCATCAAATATTTGATTGGGCTAAAAAGTCAAAGAAAGGTTTACTACTCTTCATTGATGAGGCTGATGCTTTTTTGTGCGAGTAAGTTATCATCTACTGACACTTATTCTTTTTTATTCTTTATATTTTTCCTCAAATTTTCTTCTGGTAATTTTAAGTAGGTGAATGTTCTTCGGTGGATAGAGGGTACTTGATTAATTCTATAATGTATTCAAAGAGTTATTCAAGTAGAACTTAGTTTGTATAGGCAGTTCATAACAAGGCTGAGAACACAATGATGAAAAAAAAAAGAAAAACAAGGTTGAGATTTGAGAACATCAATTGGTGAATTATGAATTGACCAAAATGACTACCAGTCAATTATGCCCCTCAGAAAACATAAAATATCACATTCATACATGTCTTAAAGGACAGAACCAGTTTCGTTTTACAAAAATGTCTAGGAGAAATGGATATCCAGGTGTATATGTACTGTAGGCAATTATGTTCTTCAAGAAATATAAAATTCTACATTATTACATGTCTTTAACGGATAACCAGTTTCGTTGTATAAAAATGACTTTGAAAAATATGTGGATCTTTTTTTTGATAAATATGTAGTGATTTGGATCTTACAACCAAAGTTTCAAGGATTTATGCATGTATAGTATTATAAATGCAAGTTAGTTGGAATCTAACAAAGCGTCAGGTTTTCCAATATTCAAAAGTCCTACTTGAATTGAATACATGGAAGTTTTAACTTGTTAGTGGTTCATTTTTCTCAACAGATCGTGTGATTCATGTGTATGTACTTTCACAATTTACTTTTGATGGTATGATTATAATTGAGTAGATACTGGAGCTATATTGGTTCGCGAAACACCATATGATATGACTTCTATGTCATGCCATGTTGCTTGGTTTAGAAAGCTACGAAAAAGCCCATTTTGCTGGTTCTAGAACTAGCAAATGGGTTCCCACTGTGGCACGTTCATGAACTAGATGAAACACAAAAGGAACCATGAAACAAACGTACCCTTTATGTATGACAGAGATGATGGTTTCTATCCCATGCATAGTTTATTTGCTTGGTGAAGTAAAACAAGTGAACTCAGATGTTCTTTTTATGGTGTAATGCCAGGCGTAACAGCATCCATATGAGTGAAGCTCAGCGGAGTGCTCTCAATGCATTGCTCTTTAGAACGGGAGACCAGTCAAGGGACATAGTACTTGTCCTTGCCACTAATCGACCAGGGGATCTCGACAGTGCCATCACGGACCGTATAGATGAGGTTATCGAGTTTCCGCTCCCTGGGGAGGAGGAGCGTGTAAAACTGCTGAAGCTCTATTTGAACAGGTACCTCTCCAGTGGAGACAAGATTGAATCCTGGTGGGGATCTTTATTCAAGAAGAACCAACGGAGCATTACCATAAAGGATATCTCTGAGGATGTAATTCTTGAGGCTGCTCGGAAGACAGAAGGGTTCTCTGGTAGAGAGATAGCAAAGCTGATGGCAAGTGTCCAAGCGGCAGTCTATGGTCGTCCGGATTGCATCTTGGATTTGCAGTTGTTCATGGAAATTGTAGACTATAAGGTTGCAGAGCATCAACAACGAATAAAACTTGCAGCTGAAGGCAGTCAATTAGCCTAGAATTGCGTTTGTGCCAGATATTCTCTTTTAAGATCATTCACCCAACAGTGGCCTTTCAAACGCTCATTGGTTTCAATTTTGTTTGGCCAAGAATCAATTTTTTAGAATGTAGGAAATCTACACATGTTAAATGGGCTCCACAGGCTGGGGAATCAACGCATGGGCTATTGTGAATCTAGAAATCTTATTAATTCACCCGAAAAATAATCTCTCATATACACACAGCCGGACGACATGAACCGGGGCTCTGCTTCTGGCAATGTGGTCTGCATATAATCGAGCTGACTTGATACAGGGAACCACCTGAGTTGCAATGTTTTTTCTCTTTTTGTTTCATTGTATTAGCATGGAATAATTTTTTCAAATGGCATAGTTTCGGTTATATTTTTGCCCTCATTATTTTCCTACCCCTTTTCTTTTACATTAAAAAAGGTACTGCCTTTTTTTTTTTACAAAACCTTATATTTTGTATGTATCTATACTACATAATTTATATTTGTACTTTTTCCAAACTGAGCATCCCCGCTCAACATTTTTAATTCCAATATTGCAATATTATCTTTATTTATAACCTTGCATTTTCTTATAGGCCTAATCTTCCTTTGTTGGGTTTATAAACATTTCCTAACTTCCAACTAATAAATAATCTCACCTTTTTTCTTCTTCCCCTCAATTTTTTTTTTTGAATTTATTATTTTACCTAGTGTTGCTATGAAGAATTGGGGATTCGACTATAATGCCAAAAAGACAGTGATGCTGTTCAAATTGAGGTAGACCAGAGTAGACAAGTCTCACAACTTACAAAAGCTGGTGAGTTGTGTAGGATGAACTGACGAGAGTCCAACTTTCAGAGGCCAAGGTGGTTTCTCGAGGAGTCAGTTAGGTTGAGCTGTCGTACTTGAGCACAAGGTTCAAAAAATCATTATATATCGGCCCGTATAGACTGAAACGTATTGTATTGGGCCCTTTCCAATAGCCCCTATAGGGGTTGTATCGGGTCAGGGCCTGGTTCGGAGGTTAGCCAGGACTTAAACCGGTTCCTCTGAACTAAAATTGGAAAAAAAAGTGGAACTTAAAAAAAAAGGGCCAATACAACCAGCGTATGAACTAGTATCAATATTTTGAACTTTGCTTGAGCAGAGCTTAAAAACTTAAAAAAGCAGGAGAGCGAGAATTGGAGATGAAAAGCAGAAGAGAGAAATACTGAGTGGTGTGCCCTTAAATACCTGAGGGGGGATGTTGTGGTGCTCCTCACTTTTCCGGACAGTAGGCATGCATTGGGGTGGTCTTTCGCCAAGGTTCTAGGGCTGTTCCACACTCCTTGTCATGAGAGGCTATGCATAATTTTTCGTTCACACATGCCTCTCTTGGCCTGAGATAAGGTTCGAAATTTTGATACGTATTAGGCTATATCTATTGATATGAGCTTCCTGATACACCCCTCCATAAGGTGTTTCGGAATTTTGACCGGTTCAAGGGACGGATGGACCTTAAACCGGCCTCTTTAAATCAGATTTGAAAAAAAAGCTGTCGATACTGCCTGATGCGTTTCTACTGACGTATTCGGCGTATCCATATTTTGACACGTTGTAACCATTGCTTCTGATGGACAATGATGCTTTATATTGCCAATCTAGCTGAGTCCTATCCCTCTAGATTATCTTTCATTCTTTGTACACACATGTCAAATGTTTTTCTTGTGTTGCCGTTGAAAACAAATTAAAGTATATATGATTCTTCAATATTATCATTCTTCTGAAAGCTATTTTAAATAGCTTGTCCCGTTCTGAGTATTATTGTAAAATTATGGTATCTTTGCAAAAATGCTAGATAGTATCCTTAAGATGCCGTGCATTTTTTTTTTCATAATCCCAATTGTTATCTTGCATATATCATAAAATCACAAGCAAATTGTAGTGCAGTAACAATTTTTACCAATTTATTATATTATATTATAATTACTTATTTGGCGTTATTTGACTCAGCTTCTGTGTTTCTTGTTAATGTTTCAGCATAAATTATAAAATAGTGTAGATGGCACGTGTGAACGTATAAAGATATAAATTTATATTATAAAATTAAATTTAACTTTATGACCTGCAACAAAACCATGTCAAGTATACACTTTATGATAGTATAGACATGTATAACAGCAACGAGTTTGGATTTTTTATTTTTTTATTGAGGGGCCAAAACCTAGAAAACATGAATAAGGGGTTAAAAGCTACAAAACATGGGTAAGGGGATTAAATATAAGTAAAACTTAAATAGATTTTAAGAAAATTTTGAAGACATAAGGGGGGCCCTGGCTCCTCCAGCCCCTTGGCTCCCCCTGTGTAGATCGATGGAGCCTAGAGGATGTTTTGATCTTGTTCTTAAAAATATTTTCAATGCTTTTTAAATTTTAGGGCCTGTTTCTTTTTTTTTGGATTTTGAGAGGGGGAAAGTTGGTCAACGGGATTTTGCTTTCTATTGACCAAAAATCCCATGCTTATTTTTCAGATTTATGTGGGGACTAGGGAATGTTTATTTTTCTGTGTATCACTTACCTGGGTAAGTGATACCCATCTCTAAGGTGAATAAATAACTTTCCCACCTAAGGGAAAAGTTGCTAACACTTGAATGGGACAAAAATGCCCCTTTTAATAATGGATTTTTATGGCTAAAATAGTTATTACCAAGGTTTTAAATTTCGCAATGTATCGGTCGATACAGACCGATATCAATTTTAATTACATGGTTTTGTATCTTTCCGTTCATATCGGCTTTGTATTGGACCATTTTGGGTATGTATCGGTTGATACAACCCGAAACGCACACCAAATTTAATTTCCCTCTTCTTTTTAAATTTAAATTATCTCTTCTCTTTCTCATTAATATCAATTTTAATTAAGTCTTAAAGTTTGAGACTTCACTGAATGCTAATATAATTTAATTAAATGCTTATTTAAATTACCTTTGATTACAGCATTTAATATGTCATTAAATGTTATTTAAGTGAAATAACTTGTTAAAAATCACAAACCAAAATAACAAGTTTCAAACCCAAGTCATCTGATTATAACAATAATTAACTAACCATTATGCTAACCTTAATTACTTATTAAAATGACATGTTTTTTTATACTTAAAAGTAGTCTTTCTTGCCTTGGTGGATGTTTCCCAACAAATGCTATAAATTTGATTATTAATATTTATATAATAATAAAATGAATATAAGTTATATTTATTTATTAAAAATTAAGGTATATATTAACTTGTATACATAATAAATATTAACTAATAAATGATTTAAAAAATATTAACTAATAAATATTAGTATATATATATACTCATATTTTAGTTATATTATTTTTTAATGGTTACTAATTATATACCGATACTTTATATAAATCATTAAAGAATAGTTTTTATGTTTAAATAAATTAGTTATACTCACATAAAACTCATTTTTATTATTGTTCATATTTTTAAAGATTTTATAGTGTATTCATGCGTATTTGGATTTTTTGTTCGTACCTATACGTTTCCAAAGTGTATCTCGATACGTCTCTTAAAATTACCTTTCCAATACACTTTGCATTTCCAATACTTTGAACCATGATCGTTACCTTATTTACCTAGAAAATAAAAGAACATGGATAAATGAACTTATTCGGATAAATATTTTTCAAAAAAAACTTACTCAGATAATAACTGCATTTACCTGAATAAATAACTTACGGAAAAACAAACAGCGCCTTACTCTACTTTCATTTCATTGAAGTTTTAACTATCCTTATCCATTTTATAAAATCTCATAATAAGAACCCAACATGTTAAGTTAAAATTTCAACCAATCACTTCAAATGCGTCACTGGCCTGTTCACTTGGTTTTCTCGCTCACTGAATTTAAGGAGTGATACACCACGTCCCTCTATTAAAAGATATGCATATAGCATGGTTTCAGCTCAAGTCGCCTAATAGCCTATGACCCAATGACTACATCTTAATTGCAATCTTAAGCCACTAAATTAACCTATGATAATAATAAAATAAAATAAATTTTATTAACTTTAATGTTTACATTCAATTCAAACAAATAACATATATTATCAATTTCAACTAAAAATTAAAAAGAATAATATTCGAAATTTGTATTTTATAAATTAATAGAGTAAATAATCTATCAAATCCATATTTATATAAAAATATTCTTTTTAATCTCAAGAATTTATACAAATAAAATAATTATTTTAGTAATTAAAATTTATAATTTTGCACATGATATTTGATGAAAGGTGATTTGGCACGACCTACTAAGAAGGGGCCACCTGGACGCGATCTGCTCGAAAGGTGACAACTCAGCCAAAGGAACCCAGTCCGCAACAATCGGAGCTTGGGCATTCAGTCACCTCGGCCCAAAAACCACCTCGGCATAGAGACACCTCGACACCCAATCCAGTTTGGGACTAAAGAACCGAAGTACCAGTTCGGAGCTAAAGAGTCGAAATGCCACGTAATCGACTCCAAAGGCCTCCCCAACGGACCCTGAATTTCTCGGGATCACGACGAGACTCATCCTAGCTTCACTTGAATCAGAGGAAAACGATAAACCTTATCAACTAACGCATTGCTCTCCTTCAAAATCGGAACATATCTTATCCGCACAGCTCGGAGATCCCGGAGCTCTTTCGTAAGGTCCATGACTACACTATACAAGGACATCAAACCCCAAGGTGATGCGTGATTATTTACTCACTAGCATTCAAGCATTCAAGTATTAAGCTCGCATCGACAGTATAGAACTGACTTAAGCATCGGAGCGTCCTCGTCGGGTTAGCCACCTCGGGTTCTCTGATCTATTATTTTGTAGCTTGGTCTAGCTCGCCGCGCAACTGGAGTTTGGATAATCTTCCAGCTAGGAGTATCTAGGTCGCGCACCATCAATTGGTGCCGTATGTGGGAAACGGTCGAAAGGTCATCCTAATCTCAGTTGCAGTTTTAGCTTTCAATTTATCCCAATGGGTTCTTCCAGCAACATTAGGAAAAGCATCGAGATGAACGTCACCGGGGGGCAAGATCAGTAATCAACCTTCCCTCAAGGTCCCACGGTATGTATTGACCAGTTTACTATTCCCCTTATAGCTTCAGGGGTCCCGTCATTGTCCGTACCACAGGGCACTACGCAAGTGAGCGTCCTTCTACCTCCAGTGGGCGTAACTTTCTTCGAGTCATCTGTGTTCCCTCCTGGAATCGGGCACTCCCAATTCCATGACCTCATTTAATGCGTTTGGACAATACAAATCCAGATGCAGCAGGTCCAACAGTTCCAATAGTATTAGCAATACTATCTGTACCAGTAGCATTAGCAGCAGTTCCCACCACTACAGCTGAACTAGCAGCCAATTCCACCTCGGCACCTAGGGTTGTGCCAAGGACAGAACCCGAATCGGCCTGGAACTAGCCAGAACGTCAATCGATCCCCCCATCGGGGTGAGGGGACCTCACAGGTGCCAATTCCTCCCAGGGCTCAGGTTTCACCTCGTGGGAGGAGAGACGGTTAACACACTCCTCTAATTTCGCAAGGAAATTTTAGAAACAGGCCCGGGGATAGCTCAATAGGGCCAATGCGGCTCAACACTCCCAGAAGAAAAATAACGGTTCATGAGGAGATAACAACTAGCCCGGAGTTCGAGGTGCAAACTCGAGGCAAGATCCCTCTGTCCCTTGTGATAGACGGTGCGAACTCCACAACCAAGAGAACCCGACAAGAAGGAACTAGGATCCACCTCGCGATAATGTCCGTAGTGATGCCGAGACACCAGATCAGACCGAAATCAGTAGCACCAACGCTGAGTCGGTGAATAAGTAGTAGTGGCGACGTCGGCAGCAGCAACGCTTGTGAAGCCAAGCCAACAAGTAGAGCAAGCTAAAGAAAAGGAAGAAGTGAGCTTGGCGGCGATGAAGACTGCACCTCCATTTCTTTGTCGGTCATCTCCTCCTGTCTCCCGAGCTCCTAGCAGCTCCGATGCCAAAAGACTTCAAGGTGCCCCCGTTATATAAGTGTGACGGGTCGTTTGACCCCAACGATCATGTGAATTCCTTCCAATATCAAATGCACCTAGCCAAGCTGGTCCCAATTTGTCGACTTGTTTACTATGCATTTCATTACCAGCAAGAAGTGCTCGAAGTCGCAAGAAAGCCTTCTGAATGTGGTTCAGAGGGAAGGAAAATCAATTAGAAGCAACATAACACACTTCAATGATACTTGCCTGTATATACCAGACCTCGATCTAGCGGCTCGACTCATTGCTAAAAAGAAAGGAATCACCCATAAAGAGTTTAAGTGGCACATGGTAGCTAACAAACCAAAAGATATCACCGAGTTCCTCAAGTTGGCAGATCAGTTCATCGATACCGAGGAGGAGATCAACCAAAAGACTAACAATCCACCGCCGGAAAAGAGGAAGAGAGAGAATGAAGGGTCGAGCAATGGTGGGTAGAAAAGAAAGAAGAGCAAGTCCCCAAGCAAGGGAAGAAGCAAGTGAAGAAGTCGGTCCCCTTCACGCAGGCACAATCCAGGTCGACGCTCTAGGACCCCGCCCGTGGAGAGAACAAGCCATATGCTTTTGAGTGCTAAGCGAGGAGAGATCTTAATGGCTATTAAGGATTCCTCCTTCGTCAAATGGACTCCTAGGTTAAGGGGAGACCCGATAACAAGAAACCCGAATGTCTACTGCCATTTCCACCGATATCATGGACATAACACAGAGAATTGCAGGAATCTCCGTGACGAGATCGAGGAACTTATCCGCCGCGGGTACCTGAAGAATTACATATTGCGAGAAGAGAGGGGACAAGCAGACCGACAGGCAGATCGATAGGGGGACTAGAGGAGGAATGACCCCAAGGCCAACAGGTAGAATGAGCAATCACCTCGACAGCTTCTAGAGGAAAGACCAGTCTACGGGGTGATCAATATGATCACCGGTTGGTCCATCATTGTCGGATGTACATCGGCAATTGGGAGGACCTCGGTCCGCGAATTGGAGAACTAAGGCAAAAACCCGCCAAAGCGACATCGACTCGAAGAACAATCTACTTCACAGAGGACGATGCATGCGGGATCCAGTACCTGCACGATGATGCTTTAGTAGTGAAGCTAAGGATCAACGACTTCGAGGTGAAACACATCTTAGTAGACTTAGGCTGCTCAATAGACATACTCCTCAAGGAGACTTTTAACAAATTACAGCTACAGCAGAGCGACCTGAAACCGGTAGATACGCCTTTGATAGGTTTCACTGACAAGGAAGTCAGACCTCTTGGTCGAATCACAGTATCCGTGAAAGCCGACACGAGGCCAAACATTGTGTGATTTGAGCACACGTTCTTGGTAGTCACGACTCCCTCCCCCTACAACACGATAGTAGGTCGGCCTGTCACACACGTTTTACGTACGATAGTGTCCACTTACTATTTAGAAAAGAAATTTCCAACTGACTATGGGGTGGGAGTCGTGCGAGGTGACCAACTCGAATCCCGCAAGTGCTACGTGGCTGCCTTAAAAGGAAAAGCAAAACTGGAAGAGGATGTCAAACTCGAGCAACCGACGGAGTATATCGACGAGCAAGCTGCCCCGAAAGAGGAAACGATCCACATACCAGTCTCTACTACCAAACCAGCCAAAACTCTTCAGATCGGTGCCTCGGTCAACGAATCACTTCGAACCCAGTTAGTAAGTTTTTACTTGAAAATTTAGATATTTTTGCTTGGTCCGCGATAGAGATGCCCAGGATTGATCCAAAAATTATAACTCACAAATTTAATACCAACCCTTTAGTCATGCCAGTAAGACAAAAGAAACACAACCTCGCCCCGGAACGTTGGAGGGTAGTCGATGAGGAGGTCGGGATGCTCCTCGCGGCAGACTTCATTAGGGAAGTCCATTACCCGAGTTGGGTGGCCAACCCAGTTCTAGTGAAGAAGGCCAATGGCAAGTGGCGCATGTGCGTCGAATACACCGACCTGAACAGAGCCTGCCCGAAAGACTGCTTCCCGCTACCCAAAATAAACCGCCTAGTGGACGCGACCTTAGGGCATGAGTTGCTGAGTTTCCTGGACGCCTATTCCGATTACTACCAGATTAGGATGGATCCCACTTATGAAGACAAGACCGCTTTCATAACTGAGCTCGGGTTATATTGTTACAAGGTCATGCCCATCGAATTGAAAAATGCTGGGGCAACATTGTAGCACCTTGTAAACAAAGTTTTTGAGCTGTTGATCGGCAATAAAGTAGAATGTTATGTTGATGACATGGTCGTGAAGACCCAGTTTTCAAAATTTTTGTTGGATGATTTAAATGATGTTTTTCAAATTTTAAGAAGATATAATATGAAATTAAATCCGAATAAATGCGTCTTCGGAGTCACTTTGGGTAAATTTCAAGGCAATATAGTTACCGACGTGGCATCGAGGCCAACCCAAACAAAATAAAGGTGATCCTAGATATGAGACCACTCCGGAAAACAAAAGAAGTCCAGAGGCTGACCGGCCAGATAACTGCACTGAGCCGCTTCATGTTTAAATCGACAGACCAGTGCCTACCATTTTTTAAGGCTATAAAAAAGAGCAAGAACTTCGAATGGACTAAAGAGTGTCAGCTCGCTTTTGATGAGCTGAAAAGGTACTTAAGTACCACCCCAGTTTTAACTCGGCTTGAAGAAGGGGACGTGTTAAAACTATACCTCTCTGCAAGCGACGAAGTGGTTAGTTCGGTACTAATCAAAGAAGTAGATTGGGTTCAACAACCCATCTACTATGTTAGCAAAGTTTTGTAGGATGCAGAGACTAGGTATTCGGAGATTGAGAAACTAGCATAAGCGCTGGTCATAGCAGCCCGAAAATTTCGCCTATACTTCTAAGCCCACACTATTGTTGTTCTCACCAACAAACCCTTGAGGCGGATTTTGCTCAAGCCTGAGGTTTCTGTAAGATTAATGAAGTGGTTCATTGAGCTAAGCGAATATGATATCCGATATGAGCCACGACCAGCAGTCAAAGCCCAGGTCTTGGCAGACTTTGTAGCAGAGTGCACGTTCGACGTAGCAACCCTTGAGTTGACCGAGCTCGCTCATACGACGAGAGCATCAACCAATGCGTTACCAACCCCAGTCAGAGTGGTACTAACCTGGGACGAGGAGCCTTGGATCCTCCACGTCGATGGCTTGTCCAACCAGTAGGGAAGCGGTGTGGGATTGATTTTGTACGACCCAAGTGTGGTGAAGCTGGAGTATGCTCTCTGGTTCGGATTCGAGGCATCGAATAACAAAGCATAATGAATATGAAGCGCTGATCGCTGGGCTAACCTTCGCAAGGGAAATGAAGGTAAATCACCTCATCGTATGCAGCGACTCACAACTAGTGGTCAACCAAGTCACTAACGAGTACGAAGCCCATGACCCAATCATAGCGGCTTACTTGGCCAAAGTTAGAGAGATCCTGCATAGCTTCATCTCTTGCTTTGTCAGGCAAATTCTGAGGTCCGAGAATGCAGAGACCAATGCCTTGTCACATCTAGCAAGCACGAGCAACAACACCATGCGGATTGTGTACATAGAAGACTTACCTCGGCCCAACATTCTCGCGGGGGGGGGGGGGGGGTAGAAGATGTCGCTCCCGTGTCGCAAGCGGAACTGAGCTGGATCGACCCACTTGCTGTTTATCTGCTCCACGGGACCCTACCTGCAGAATGCAATGCGGCTCGGAGGTTAGAGCGTCGATCAGCCAAGTACGTCCTCATAGACGGACAACTGTACAAAAGATCCTTCACGCTCCCATATTTGCGCTGCCTGCGACACTCAGAAGCTGAGCACGTACTTTGCAACACCCATGAAGGCTTGTGCGGTGGACACTTGGGGGGCAGAGCCCTCACACAGAAAGTGTTAAGGCAATGCTATTATTGGCCCACAATGAAGGCAGATGCACTCGAGCTCGTCAAAAAGTGTGACAAATGTCAGAGGCATGCCAACATCCACCACTAACCAGCTGCTGATTTGAAATACCTCACCAGCCCGTGACCCTTCGCGCAATGGGGAATCAACATCCTTGGTCCTTTCCCGCAAGCAACAGGGTAGAGGAGGTTCTTGCTTGTAGCAGTAGATTATTTTACGAAGTAGGTGGAAGCCGAACCCCTGGTAACAATCACAACTCATAACATACAAATTTTCTTTTGGAAAAGCATAGTATGCCATTTTGGACTACCTCGGGTGTTGATATCCAACAATGGGAAGCAGTTCGAAGATGTTAAGTTTTAAAACTGGTGTGCTGAGATGGGGATTCAGCAAAACTTTACCTCAGTGGCACACCCCCAAGCGAACGGACAAGCAGAAGTAACTAACAGGGCGATACTTCGCGGATTAAAAGGTCGATTAACTCGAGCAAAGGGATTGTGGGTGGACGAACTGCCCAATGTCCTTTGGGCCTACCGAACTACTATCAAGACCTCGACGGGTGAGACCCCCTTCAACCTCATGTATGGCACAGAGGCGGTGATCCTGGCAGAGATCGAGGTACCCACATTGCGATTTGAGGTTTATGATGAGGAAACAAACGATGACGAGCTTCGTACCAACTTGGACCTAGTAGAGGAGGTGTGATACCTGGCTTACATTCGGATCGCGGTCTACTAGTAGAGAATAGCTCGGTACTATAACGCCCGTGTCAGAAAATAACAATTTCGTGTCAACGACCTGGTTCTCCAGAAAGTTATGGTACCTGAGCCCGGCGTAGGTAAGCTCAGAGCGAATTTGGAAGGTCTGAACCGTGTAAGGCGGGTGTTCGGGGAAGGCACATATGAGCTCGAGACAATTGGAAGGGAAGCAGGTACCTTGAAAATGGAACATCAATAACCTAAGAAGGTACTACTTATGAGCCCGTGACTCCAAAGAAAAATTTCTCTAAGTCTATGTGACCACCGAACTGGTCAAAAAAGACGACCGACTGGAGAGAGGACTGTGAGTCACTCCTAGAAGGTACTACTTATGTACCTGTGCAAGCAAGAAGAATTTTTCTTACTGGAACAAATTGAGCTAAGGATGTCTAGGGTGAGAGGTCGGTTATACTCGTGGAAGAGTGAGATTGTACCAACAATAATATGGATGGAGTTCGGGTGTAGCTGATCAGTAGTACATTAAAAAACTTAATAATTTCTACGATGAAGGGGTGGAGCGGGAAGTGCAGCCCAGTTACGAGCTGCTCCTCAAAAATCGCGAGTTCGTAATGGTCATGGACCCAAGGGTACTGACGCAAAGGAATGCTGAAGACAAGAGTGTCAGGGAGACGGTAACGAGCTATCAAGGATAACAACTGTCCAAGGTCATCGTGGAAGGGCGGAAGTTGTCCGGATCCCAACCTCGAGTAGAAGACGAGACCCCCTCTCCGGAGGTCGGCCGCTCTACCTAAGGTTCAGGTTCCTCAAGCCGAGATGGCCCGACATCAGGTAAAGGCATTTCTCCTAAAAGGTTTAAAGAGAAGCTTTCTAGCGAAGTGCTGGCCTCACCAGCAGGAGCTGAACCGCACCTCGACACCCTCGTGCTCGCAAGAATCACTAAGTAACCTATATATGCTAGCACTAGACATATTGGACAGGAAAAGGAAAAGGGAACAACCAGTGAAAGAAGACGAACTCACCAAAGAAGGCTATAACGACCTCAGACACAAGGGGATAGAATGGCGAGCTGAAGGACTCCGACACGATCTCAAGAAAGCTTAGTTACACGATTTTTGGCGAGGATAATGGGCCCTTCGGCCCCTACTTATAATCCATCACACCCGGCAATTGACGGTTGGGATCTGTGCAATCCGATGTCTCCCATGATAACCGACTACATGCCACCCGGGGACGAAATCGGTTGAGCGCGCCCTTTGGCATCCGCGGAATTTATAAACAGTGTGATGTCCGTGCGTGACCAAGACGCGACTTGGGTCATTTCATGGTTATGCCAGATGATTGAACCGGTCCGACCAACGGTCCACCCTTCAAGTCGCCTAGACTTTGTGCCAAACCCACCTGGACTCGTCATGAACTCCCCGCACCGGGTTAGGATCCCTGGCACGAGGAGTGGGGGGCAATTGATGAGGGGTGATTTGGCACGACCTAGTAAGAAGGGGTCAGCCAAAGGAACCCAATCCGCAACAATCGGAGCTCGGGCGTTCAGTCACCTCAGCCCAAAAACCACCTCGACATAGAGACACCTCGACACCCAATCCAATTCGGGACTAAAGAACCGAAGTACCAGTTCGGAGCTAAAGAGCCGAAACGCCACATAATTGACTCCAAAGGCCTCCCCAACGGACCCCGAATTTCTCGGTATCACGACGAAACTCATCCTAGCTCCACCTGAACTAGAGGAAAACATTAAACCTTATCAACTAACGCATTGCTCTCCTTCAAAATCAGAACAGATCTTATCCGCACAACTCTGAGATCCCGAAGCTCTTTCGTAAGTTCCACGACTACTCACTAGTATTTAAGGCGAAGGTACGCATAATTATTTACTCACTAGCATTTAAGCATTCAAGTATTCAGCTTGCATCCACAGTATAGAACTGACTTAAGCATCGAAGCGACCTAGCCGGGTTAGCCACCCCGGGTTCTCTGATCTATTATTTTGTAGCTTGGTCTAGCTCGCCGTGCAACTGAAGATTGGATCATCTTCCAGCTAGGAGTATCTAGATTGCACACCATCAATATTATCTTAATTTTTTTATATATCCTTATAAATTATTAATTAGCATTTTAATTTGCATCAAATAATAATATATTTATTATTTACAAATATTCAAGAGTTTAATATTAAATTGAATCTATCAAATATACTAATTTACGATTTTATCAAAAATGAATCTTTATTTCAAAACATCTATACAAATAAAGATTTTAATAATGGAACAATTATTTTAGTATCTTAGAAATTTTAACAAATTTGATATATTATAAGTTAAGATTATATTTTTATAAAATTTTAATTTATATTTAATTGACTTTTTTGATAATCTTACAAATAAGAAATTGAGATAATAATTAAAATATAATATTATGTTTTGTCTTGGATTCTTGATTAATGCGTTATCAATAAAATTAATATTGTATGATATCTATGCATTCCGCTATGTTAACTACAATATATTTTCATATGTATCATTAAATATATATTCCCTATGTATTTATACATGTTACTTGACCTTAAATTTAATGTTATTATTATTATTATATTTGTGAGATTTACATATATTTTTTTAACATATTCAAACATTTTTATCCATATCTGATTTATCCAATATAATACACGATATCAATACTTTGATCCTTGAATCGATAAATATGTATCAATCATCGTAATAAATATGCATCGGCTTAGCGAGCAAATTCATCAATATAAGTGAAATTATTGAAAAGATAAATAACGTAGTAAGTAGAAACTAATAACCATCCAACCGGTATTCATTCAATGTTATATACATGGGCTTCTGATTGGTCAAAGATTTTATTATTATTATTAATATAATACAAACCGAAACTGCGATTCGCCAAAATTGGTGGGGAAAGAAGAAGTCGTATCGTATTCGTTATTTCGTGTGCAAAAGAAACGGACAAACAAAACTATCTGAAACAGGGTATGACTATGATATGGAAAAAATATGATATTTGAAAAACTTCAATCAGGTGTTATTTATCAAAATTCATGAGTGAATTTTAATTGGTCAAAACTCTTCCTATACCTCTGGAGTCTGGAATGTCCGCGTGGCAAGCTTCTGCACTAACTGTCCGGCCTTTTTCGTGGTTCCGTTCTTCCCATCTTTCACTTGCAAATGTATATATAGGAGAGAGCAGAAACAGTTTGGTCGTGGTTCTCATTGATTCATTCATACTTGCAAGGGATCGAGATACAGAGAAAAAGAAAAAATGGCGAAAAGAATTGCAATCGTGATTATATGGATGGCAGTCATGCTGGCGGTGACTAATATTTGTTTGGGCGAGGAGACAGCGCCGACCACGGTGGAGGATGCTGAGAAGGAAGCGGCAGACAAAGTGGAAGAGGCAAAGGAGAAGGGCGACACATGGACCCAATGGGCTAAAGATAAAATTTTCTCTTCCGAGTATGACATTGATCAATCCATCCATCCCTCCTCTTCTTCCTTAATTTCTTTTATAATTTGTTTGAAGTTTTTTTGGTTGATATATTTTGGTGGCGCTTTCACCTTTAAATTTCAGTTCGTGGTTTGGTAAAGACAAGGAGGAAGACAAGGAGGTGCCACCAGCGGGTGCAGTAGAACATTTGAACACTGTGCAACGCATTACTGCTACCGGTAATTAATCTTCATCTCCATTTACACACTGCTAATTGGTTTGGCATGGTTCTGAGTACATCATGTCTTTCAAAATTCAAAGTACAGGTTTTTAATTAATTGATGTTGGAATGGAAATCACAACTAACTAAGAAAAAGAAAAACAATTGATATATGCCCCTAATTAATATAATTCTGGGTTTGCAGACGATGAAGAGGAAAAAGACGAGGATGAGAAAAAGGGCTCTAAGGAAGAAAAGGAAGACGGTGATAAAGATGTTAAAGAGAAAGTTGAGAAGATGAAAAACGAAGTTTCAGAAAAAATGAAGGACGGAAAGGAACACCATGAGAAAATTAAGAAGAAAGCTGAGGAAGTGAAGGAGGTCGTTAAAGACAAAATTAAGGAAGCAAAGGAAAAGGCTGACGACATGAAAGAGAAAGCCAAAGGAAGCTTTGAGGACGCAAAGGGAAAGGCTGACGAATTGAAAGAGAAGGCCAAAGGAAGCATGGAGGACGCAAAGGGAAAGGCTGACGAATTGAAAGAGAAAGCCAAAGGAAGCATGGAGGACGCAAAGGGAAAGGCAGACGATTTGAAAGAGAAAGTCAAAGGAAGCATGGAGGACGCAAAGGGAAAGGCAGACGATTTGAAAGAGAAAGCCAAAGGAAGCATGGAGGACGCAAAGGGAAAGGCTGGTGATATGAAAGACAAGGCAGCTGATGCTTACAATAAAGCAAAAGACAAGGTGGAAGATGCCAAGGAGAAGGCTTCAGACAAAGCCGACAATTAATTAAATTAATTAGGACCTCTGATCCAACCCTGCAACTGCGAAGAGGAACTACTTTACTGATGGAGCTCTTTTCTATTTAATTAATTCGTTCCACTGTATTCAATCTCTTGTAGCTGCTCTTCTTGATCATCTCTAGAGTTGCGATGCTCTAGTTTTTGTTCAAGAACCAACAATTTAATTTGGATATAAATATAAATCTATTATTTCTAATAATTTCTTGGAGCCTCTCTCATCATTATTTTTCAAAATCCTGTGTCGTGTCCGGCTCTTAAAATTTTGATTAGAACTAATTAATATTAATTGCCGCTAGCTTTGGCCGAAATAATAAGGGTGCGGGACGTAGTGGGTGTTGGCGGGGACGCGTGTGGGACCGGATCTAGTAAGCACGTTAAATGAACACAACTCTTAAAAAGTGGGTATTAATCTTTTTCAAGAATAGGTTAGAGGTATTTTTAAGGAACAAGTGTCAAAAAAATTCCAAGTGTTTATTTAACGTGCTTACAACATTGCGCTTACCTGATCCGAACTAACGCGTGTGAGCCATTCACCTGGGCCCAAGCAAAACCTCTTAGGCTGCATTTGCCATTCTTTATTTTAAGCATTCATCTTCTTTTTGCAATTAAAATGTTCCTATGAACACTTAGTTAACATTCCTATGAATACTTAGTTTTTAACAATAAAAAGGAGATAGATAATTAAAATAAGGAAAGCCAAATGAAGCCTTAATTAACCTCTTTGATCAAGTCAAATCCTGAGTCTCTGTGTAGCCTTTTCTGGTTTTATCAAAAAAAAAAAAAAAAGACCTATGGACTACGACTCAGACCAAATGAGATATGTTGAGTGTTCAAACACGGAACCACATCCATGTTCTTCGCTTTCGAACTCTGAGGTTCTGTTTGGTATCATTGTTGTTTCTACTAGAAAGGTTTGTAGTTTATCAATACAAATTTTGTAGAAATTAGTAAGTGTGCACTACATGGCAATTCTAGATGATGATAATGATAGTAATAATGTATCCAATTTTTCTATAAAATTCATGTATTTTTTATATTTTTGTTTTTCATTATCAAGGTTTTAAAAGGTCAAAGGTGTAGTTGAAGTGTAATGGCCTAAGAAGGCGAGGTGTAAGCCTAAAAGTTTAGGAAAAAATATTAATTAAATTTTGTAAATTGATGAAAATAACATATAATATGCCAAATAGAAATGATAAAAAGTATATATATCCATAAACTAGAGGTTTATAAGCAATAAGTTTTGGCATTTAAGCATTAGATAAAATAATAACTAATCAAATAACAATTATAAATATTTTTCATTTCATGTAAAAAACCAATTTAAAAGAAATGAAACAACTTATTATTATAAAGAAAAATGACCCATTGATAGAAGAAATGAGAAAAATAACAAATTTGGGACATTACATTCAGAATAATAAGAAAAATCTCACTTGATTTATCCAAACGAAACTAATAACTTGATTAATCCTTTTGGACTGAACTCTCTTAAAACACTAAGAAAAACTACTGGAATTTGATTTGACTTATTGGTTTTTTACTTTTTTGTCTGGCCCATAAATATTGAAGTGTTTTTTATATATGTTATAAATTGCAAAAATGTTTATATATATATATATATATATATAGATCTAGTAAGTAGCATTTATTAGTGAAAAAATAACTTAAATATAGGATTTAATAAGTGAGAATAAGAGTTAATACCTTAAATATAAGACTTAATGAGAGTTGATTAAATGAAGTGAAAAGAATTAATTGAAATTATATTTTCAACCCTCATAATTGGAGATGTACTAAATACGGAATTATGGACATTTTAGTCAAAAAAAATTCCACACCTTCATTCTTACTTTTTATAATAGTAGAGATTACCTTGTCACATCATATTAGATAACCATTTCCACTAAAAAGTGAAAAAAAATGTATGCAATGGATTAATGTTTGGCATTTATCATAGAAACATCAAGTGGCATTTCATCGAGAAGTGGCAATGGTAATTGCATTTAATACTAAAAATTGAACTTTTTATATGTAAACAATGGCATATTTTATAAAAAAAAATTGTATTGATAAATCTTTTTTTTTTTTTTCTAGAAGAAGCAACAATGATACTAAGCACAACCTTAATTTGCTGCTCCAACCAAGGAATATCTTTCCATGACAAGTATGGGCCAGAGATGTTCCTAATGCATCCTGAGATGTGCATGTGAGGGGTTTGTGGGGTGTGCTTTGTGGGGTGCCTATTTGAACTCCCAGCAAAGTGAGTGTAACGGTCAAAATGGGGTGCACGATGATAAATATAAGGAAGCCCCCACATTCAAGTGTTTTAACACAATTATGGGGATCAAAATAAGAGAAAACAACTAACGCCTCTCTCTCTCTCTCTCTCTCTCTTATCTAGTATTTAAGAAGTCGGACCAGACCAGTTGACTTGTGACCCAAGACCATGACTGGTTTGGTTACACCCAATAATCGTATTTGCTAAAAATCTAGTGAAATTAGGTCAATTGACTGGTTTAACCAAAAAATCGATGAATCGGTCCCTGTTTCATGAAACTATCTAGGTCCTAAAATAATTAAATTTTAAAATGTGTATAAAAGTACTTTGAACCCATAAGTCTTATTTTCATATATTGCTTAATTACCATTAATCCACCTCATTATTTATGCTAATTAATGAGTGTTATTGTACATATTATTTTATTATGCACGTATTTTAAAGAAAATGTAAATTAAGAAACTTGAACCCTAGTCATTTACTTTAAAAATTAAGGAACTTGTTATCCGTCCACCATATTTAAATATATCAAAAGTTGTAAAATATATTATATATAGTATTTATATGACCCATAGTATAAGGGTGAGCATTTGGTTTATTCAGTTGAAAACTGAACCGAATAATTCAGAATTTTAAAAACTGAATTAAAAAATAAAAACCAAACTGGAACCGAATTATATAAAAAACAAAATAACTGAAATCAAAATTTTGTTTCAGTTTTTTATTAAAACCGAATTTTAATAATATATACTATATTATAAAATCAAATTTCATTATATTATATATTATATAATATATAATATATTTACATATTATATACCAAAGTTCGGTTTATTTGGTTTATTCAGTTAACCAAATTTCTAATTTTAAAACCGAAACTAAAATTTTCAATTTGTTTTTTTGGTTTTAACCAATTAATGCTCACCCCTACTATAGTATATATATGTATGGGCTATGTCATCAGGGTTCGACCGCAGTTGAACCTTTGACCCATGAACCTCCCTTCTTCGATTCTGTGCCCTGTTTAGTTTTTTGAACATTTCTCTTATCACTTCTTTTTAGTTTCTTTTGTTGTAATATATGTGTCTCATATTGTACATACAATTGTACAATTTTTTTGAGCATATACAGTTTTTTTTTTTTGCCTCACAAAACATGTTTCCATCTTTGATGAATTGGGCTGCCAACAATGCAGATCTGGTGGTTTGTTTGGATTGAGGTACGTGTGGGTAATGCCGGGAAGTTTCTCATGCAATCCGTCTTGGAGTTTGGATGTTCTCCTCACACCCACTTCTACGTTGCGGAATAGCAGTTTACATTCATGGGGAGATATTCCTAATGCAGAACTGCAACTGCTATGAGATGGGTGTGAGGAGAATTCTATAAGGAGGAAATATGGAATTACAGAGTCGTCCTGCTAGGGGATTCCATAAGGGTAACAAATGGTGTCTCTCGTTGTCCAAATTCAAATTCGAATTGATCCCATTAAGGCCCATTTGTTTTTGGTAAAAGGGGAGGAGGAAAGTTGGTCAATGGGAAAGTGATTCCCATTTGCCAAGTTTTCATTTTGAGTGTTCACTTTTTGTTCAAGTTGTAGGTGTCAACACAAATTTTGCGCTAAATTTGGAGCACAAAAAATTAATGCGGATACATTCAAAGAAATTTATTTATTTTTGCAGAAATTTAAATGGGATACAAACTCTCTTTTTCTTTGAAGAATACCCTCTGACACGATTGAACTTGCATTTGTAGCTTGTCACGGACAAGACCCGTAAAGCTTGACGACTTTAATGATAGGATGTCCCTTGTAATTTGATGGGAGCTTTCCTTGAGTACAACAACTCAAAGGACCAAATTCTTCGATTCGCATGACACAAGACTGCAGTAGTTTTGAAGCTTCAACAGTTGAGAAGCCAAATTTCTGGTTGGGATTTGCTGGAGAGAGCCGAAGAGGAGAGAATGATTTTAGTTGAAAATCTTTCAACATGCACATGGCTAACAACATTTAATTTGAAACTTCAACAGTTCAGCATCGGCTCATGAGCTAGACTTCTTCCAAATTCTTCTGTCTTCTCCCTTCCTTCTCTTATTATTATTTTTTTATCTTCTCTTTTCTGTAGACGAACCAACTCTCTTCATCCTCTCGGTCACCTCTCCTAGAGGGAGTTTCCTTGCTCTCCTCTCCATTTTATAGTAGATGTATACGTTTGAAAAGCCCTCCCTATTTCAATTTTGAAATCCTCGTTATAAAAGGGAATGCCATTAGTGATCTTCAAGAGATTTGTTGGCCAACCTTAGTTTTCTCTTACCAAATCATCAATTAGGCAATATTGCACATTAATCTCCATTAAATGGGTCCCACTAGATCCTCCAGCTATTAACGTGATTCTCTCTTATCAATCCTAATCAATCATTGACAATTTATTAATGGGGACATCTTACTAAGATCTAATTGGTCCCCACAAGTTAGGCCATAGGATCAATCTTTTATGATTTGGTGGAGGGCCCACATAAGATCAAAGGAAATACCATATCAATTAGCTAGTTAGTGATTCTTCATTTCATATCAATTAGCCAAGTGTCATTTCTCTTTTTATTTTGTCACTTAAGAACCTTTAAATGTCAATACAATTTAATCCAAACCCGCCACATGAGTTTGAGAAGATTTTTCGCTGATTTGTCGTTTTGCTACCACCTAAAGGTCGGGGTTTGGAATGACAATTGGGTGATTACGCAACATGTGTATAGCGCTACCAAATGGGATTGGCATGCCAAGGGATTAAATCCACTTACAAAGAAATATATCTTAGCCATCTTTCTTTCCATATTAATTGCCACTTAAATGTGGGTCCCACCAAGTTGATTAGAGGGGATCTCTCTAACAAGATTTGAGAGTTTAAGAAAACCTCTGTAATTGCCACTCAATGGTGGGATTTGTCTCAAAATTCAAGCCTCCACGTGGTAGGCGCTCATTGCTATTCACTTTGATTTGTAGTGGGCCCTATCGAACATCTTTTTTGGGCCCAAATTCTGTTATCCTTTTCTTAGTGGGCTTGTGGTAAATAACTTTTTCCTAGCTTTCACTTAATAAAAGTTCATAAGACATCATGAGGAAAAATTTCCCTTATAATAATTGATTTCTATGGATAAAAATGGTCAAAAGAACACTTACATGCCAACAAAAGAACACATATAAATGCATTTACTTTAAAATACTTACCCAAATAAGTGCATGCATTTATCGATGTAAAGGGCTTACTATAAAATGAATGAGGCCTAAAGGTGATTCAAATTCAATCTCATTATAAGTAGATTGAATACTGATCTATCTTTATTATCTTGTGAGTATAGGGGTCCAGGATTGGAATCAAAATGGTCCATTCTGATTCAATTGTTTGGTTGGGTGGATTTAGAATCCCATTCCCATTCCTGGTGGAATGGCATTCTCCCATGTGAGAGAATGACCATTCCCTCCCCCTCCCCTGGGAATGAGATTCTATTCTAGCCAATTCTGATTCTGATTCTAGAATGAACTAAATAAATGAAAGGAATAGATCATTCTAATTCCCATTCTGATTCCAAATTGGATTCCAAATGTGAACCAAACTGGCACTTACATATTGTAACCCTGTAAGGTGAGTAATGACGCTTAGTCCCCAAATTAACTTTGTCCCCTCTCTCTCTCTGATATGACCAAGAGACAAACCATCGGAAGATGACGCAAGAGCCTCGTGCGTTTGCAAATCAACTGCTTGATTTGCTTCTCACTAGATATGTTGATACATCACTCCTCTGTCAAAAGACTCTTTCACTTGAAATCAACTTGATATGATGTCGATTAGTCTCCACATGTAAGTAACCTTATTGTTTAGGCATGAGATTGCCACATTGGAATCTCGCTCAATTATGAATGGGATGATCTTTGAAGTTCAAAGCAAGGTTGTGTGCTTCCCGCACTGCCCACGCTTTTGTTTGATTGATGGTAGAAACCCCAATTTTGTAAGCTTTATAATCCAGAATCCTCCTTGTAGAGTCATGAGCTATAGCGGCAAACAAACACCTGCTCCTAAAATTGCAAGAAGCATCAAAGTTTATTTTGTAGTGCCCTGTCTTAAATGCATCCAAATAATCTGGGCCCACCCTTTACTATTGAAGCTATTAGTAGGGGCTTTGAGAATTTCCATGTTTTCAGAGAATAAGTTACGAGCTTTGTGTAGAATAAAAGAGTGGGGGATTATCTCCTTGCCATGTGATCGTTAGATTGCTTTTAAGTTTTAACATAACCAAGAAGTGGACCCAATACTATTGAGTGGGATTATCTCCCTGTCTGGTCTAACATATTAGGGACACGTGTCGTTCTTGGTGAGAATCTGCATGAGGGGTCGGATCGGATCGGATGAATTGGATTAATGAAGAGAGAGAAAGAAAGAGAGGGCCACGACTATAAATAACGTAATAACTGGGGGATTGATTGAAGACATTGTAGGACCCATGACTGCTAATTTCTCTAATTATTTACTTCCTAAAAATCTAGAGTTCCACTGAAATCCTGACCGTGGATTGATGTTAAATTTATGGGCAAGATGCCATATATAAGGGGGGGGGGGGGGGGGTTGGTTACTACTAGACTAGGAAGATTCAGATTTATGAGGGGGATTGCAGTCCAAAAATCCCTTTACTTTATTTGAAAACAAAGGACCGTCAAAACCCATGAACCTCAAATCCATTTCCATCAATTCACGAGAATTGAGTGGCATCTTTGACGGGTGTGAGACTCAATCTGTGTGTCAATGCTGTAAAGAGGTGGTGAGACTTGGGAGGGAGGAGAGGAAAAGGGAGAAAGGGAATTGATGAGGGCGGATTTGGCCCTCCAATGATATTGTGATACATGGCACCTCAGAATAACTAGGTGACACCCGGAACCACTCAGGCAACAACTTGCCAAGTTGATGGTGTCCAACCTGACGGCCTGGCACATGCACCAACCTGGCGACCTGCGAGACGTGCTCGTCGACAAACTCGACATGCATTCCCCATGATCCTTGGAGGTTGGCCCTCGTTCCGGAAGATGGTCAACGTGCATGGCAGTTACCCCCGAGGATCTCGGACCAGTTAGACACGACCTCCCAGAGATCTCGGGAGCGGTACGTGAGCAAGGCCTATATAAAGGCACCAACCCCAATGACAAGGGGCAGGACAAGCAAGTAAGCAAGTTCTAGCTCTCAGACTTTGTGATTTTTAGCTCGCAGTCTACTATGAGAGTACTGACTTAAGCATCGGAGCAACTTTGCCGAGTTAGCCACCCCGGGTCCTCAGACATTTGGTTCCTTGCAGGTCCCTAAAGAGCAACGAACCTCATCAATCAAGCTCGACATCTCATAGGCTTCCCGGCACCTCACAGGCAGCTTGCCACCTGGTTAGCCCAGCATCTCACAGACTGCCCTGCACTCGGTCAACCTGGCGCCTCACAGGCAGATCGGCACCACATAGGCAGCTCGGTACTATAGTCAGCTCACCACCTAGCCTGCCCAACTCATCCAGTCCAAGTTCTCCACTTCGGCCTGAGTCATCGGCTACTTAGAAACAGACTAAATGACGAGGTACTTAACCCAAAAATTCGATACATCAATAAAAATTGATCCATTAGGAATGAGAAAAGAAATGGGTTAATCATTTTTGATAAATTTTTGAAGCCCAGACTGCCGTTAAGAGCCTGGACTCCGTCAGTTTCAAAAGAAAGAAGGGCGGGCGGCGTATTCATCTCTCATTGGATGGGGAAGGAAGTCATTCCTGGAGAATACGTGTGGAACGCAAGAGCCCAAGAAAAACAATAGTTTTTTAAATCCCCAAAAATTTCATAATTTTATCGATTTTTACATTTTAAATAAACAACCACTCCATTGTTTCTCTTTTGCCGGTCCTCAGCAGGGGCCCTTTTCCACTAGTAATAGTTACTATAGTGTTGGAATCGGCAACATTTGGCCTCCACCCCTATTACCATCTTGGAGATGATTCCAACCCAAATTGTCCAAGTGATGGGTTACGAAGTACTATAACCACCATATTTGGCTACTAAGGTATAGGTATGCAACAACACGATTCAAGCACTTGACCTCAAGCCAATATATGTGTTTTTGTTGATATCATTAATATATGTGTTCTAATGCTTGCTTTTATTCTTGTTTTTTAAATCTGTAGATCGTCAAAGTTTGCGCCATCATGCAGATTGGAAACACCAGAACACCTCAATCATCTATTTTCTCTAATTCTAATCTTCCCTCGTCTCTTGTTCATCTTTTAAGAATAGCGTAAGATTTCAGCATGCCATTGGTTCTTGCGGGCAATTTTGTTATTTAATGCTATTGGATGTTTTGTCAAAGCTTACATTGGAGTGTTAATGTCATGAAGCCTATGGTTTCTTGGGCTAAAACAAGACCAGCCTACAATTAAGTTGTTGGGTTCACTTAATTATCTTATTATTGGTCCAATAACTGCATTTATTTTATTTCCAAGTGTAAAAGCAACCACATCATATGTGGCCAAGTATGCAACCACTTACTCTTCTTGTTCACTCTTTTCCTTGAGAAGCACCTTTTCCTATGGAACAAGATACTGGATTTAATAGATTGGCGCAGGCTTCATTCCTGTTAAAGTTTGTTTGGCATTGTTTCAGAGCTGCTAAAAATTTTCCCACATCAACCTCTTTTTCTTTGACCCTTAACTCCCATAATCATATTAGGACATTACAATTTATGTCCACGCCGACTCAGACTTTGCTGACCCAAGAACCTTTGCACAGAGAAAATGTGAGAAAAGAATTAGAAACAGCTATCAAGACTAAGTAGCAGATAGACAGAAGAAACAATTAGTAGAAAAGAATTTTGAACAAAGATTGAGAAAGAACCAACAGACTTTGCTGATCCACCTTCGCCAATCACTTCACTTTCTGCATTGTATGGAGAGACAGGAACGGCGGTGTTTTTCACTCACTGGGTCCAATCTTGTAACACTTGTAGTATGTTGGCATCTACTTCCATCAGCTACCTGAATCCTTCACTCTTTTTCCAATTCAACTTTCCATGAGCTTGATTCTTAAACTGTTTCAATATAAAATTGGAAAGAGTTAACATACAAGGAATGAAGGACTTAGAGGAAAAGGTAGTTGAGGATTTAGGCCGACATAGGTACATATGCTTGTCATATGTGAGTGGATCAAAACCAATAAAAATGTCTCAACTTGATCATACAATTCGTTTAAACCATCAAATTAAGTCTCACAATTTTATTTATTTATTTTTTTGACCAAACCATGATAACGATTTGGATCACCAGAAATAATTTTATATTCAAAAAATGCAACTTTCTCAATTGATCATTTGATATCTACTATTAGTGTGGTTTTTTAGAGATTCTTATCCTCTTTCGGGGTATAGTGTTTAAGGGGACAACCTAGACACCTTGATGGAGGCCCATCCCAAGGCCCACATCACCTTAGGGGCGGCAGCTCATAGGATAAGGATAAGGGGTAGAGATAATTGAAGAATTCAAGATAATCAAGAATTCAAGATAATCAAGACTTCCAGATAATCCAAGACTCCCAAGATTTGTGAATTAGATCCAAGAAAATCCAACGGTGAAGATCCAGCCAGAAGAGTTCGATCCTATCAAGACCAAGATCAAGAAGAGTTCGATCCAGCTATGAGATTGAGATGTTTAGATCAACTACAGTTTTCTTTCCTAGTTATTCTATAATTTCCAGATGTACTATAAATACTGTTATTGTTTTCAGTTAATACACACTTCAGATTTTCTATTCAATTCTAGCCACCTTTTCTCTCTCCTCTAGAGATTTTCTCTCCTTCTTGTTTCGCTAGAAACTTGGTTTGCCCGATGCTTGCATAGCCAGCCCGGTTTATCGCTTCCATGCTGCGTCAGGTGGTATCAAAGCAGGGAAGTCGCCCAGTCAGATGGCCAACCCAGACAGTAGCAGTCGCAACCCACCCCGTGACGAAGATCAGGGGTTCCCAGCTGTTTGGAGAGCAATCGAAGAGCAATGCACGATCACACGTAACATCGAACAACAGTTGGCAGAGATGGCTGAACAACTGCGAACCTTGTTATGAGAGGTTGTTCCACGGAACCGGGAAAATCCACATCCCATCGAAGGAGATGACCACGACAAACAACCCGTCAACGCTGCGTTCCGACGTCCAGTTCTTGACGACGACAGTGATGATGAGTTAGAATTCGGTGGTGCTCCAGTTCTTCCCGGCAACGACAGAAACGAAAGAAATTGGCACAATCAAGGTAATTTCAATCCCCATAGGAATAATGATGAATTTAAACTCAAGGTAGATATTCCTACTTTTAGTGGAGATCTTGGCATAGAGGGACTTCTAGATTGGATCACAGAAGTTGACCGTTTCTTTGAGTACATGGAGATACCAGAAGAACGAAGGGTAAAATTGGTATCTTTCCGATTAAAGGGAGGCGCATCTGTTTGGTGGAAATGCATGAGAGAGACCCGGAACAGAGAAGGAAGGGGTCCTATTCGAACCTAGAGGCGCATGAAACAACTTATAAGAGGTAGATTTTTACCCCCAGATTATGAACAATACATGTTTGAATCTTACCAACAGTGTGCACAGGGTTCCCATAGTGTTAATGAATATACATCTGAATTTTTGAGATTAGCTGAAAGAAATCAATTATCTGAAAGTGATAACCAGTAGGCAGCCCGTTATCTGAGCGGTTTGAGACCGTCCATCAGAGATAAAATTGGTGTACAGATGGTTCTCAGTGTGCAGGAAGCAAGGAACCTAGCCTTGAAAGCAGAATTGATGTTCCAAGACAAGGCACGTAGTGATAATTATCGCCGGTACAATGGGAGCGACAACAGGCCGACAACTGTCGAGAGGAACAAATCAGTCCCGGTAGTTCAGCCTTCTCACCCGGCAAGTACAGCTAACGCCGGTAAGGTTATCACAGGAGGACATACTAGAGGTAACCCTTCCAACCCTCTTAAACCCAGTAATCCCTATGCAAAGCCTGCTCCTATTAAATGCTTTAAATGTAATGAGGTTGGACATAGGTCTAGTGACTGTCCTAGGAGGAAGGCAATTAATATGGTAAAAAGGAAGGAGGAAGAAGATGTGGAAGAGGAAGTATATTGTAGGCCTAATGGGGAAGATGAAGAGGGTCCATACGAGCATGAAGAGTATACTTGTGTTGTGAGAAAATTAATGTTGTCCCAGAAAAATCAAGATACCTCTCAAAGGCACAGGTTGTTCCGTACTAGATGTACTGTTAGGGGTAAATTATTTAATTTAATTATTGATAGTGGCAGTCAAGAAAATATTATTTGCAGGGATGTCATACAAAAGTTACAACTACTTCCTGAAAAACATCAAAACCCATACACAATTGGGTGGATTAAGGAAAGAGGCGGCGTACAAGTGGAGGAACGTTGCAAGGTACCATTTTCTATTGGTAAGTATAATGATGAAGTATATTGTGATATTGTAGACATGGATGGTTGCCATATTTTGTTAGGTAGGCCTTGGCAATTTGATACAGATGCAAGGCACATGGGTAGGAAGAATACCTACCAACTTGAAAAAGAGGGTATACGCTACACCTTGTTACCCATGGCTGAAAAGAGTATTCCTAAGGCTCCAAAAGCAAATGAAAAAAAATTCCTTACTATTAATGTAATCTTGATGAGTTCCATGATGAACTCTCACCCATGCGAAATATATAGCATCACATTGATTTTGGGGCTAGAACTGTAATTTTGTACGTTGCGACAAGAAGGCTGCCAGCGGATTGGGCTAGAATCGTAATTCCCCTTGTAAATTCCTCAAAGGTTAAGGTTTGTGAAAACCTTAGTTTGATGCAAGCAATCGTACTGTATGTAAGCTTTTACATTCACAGTTCTATTTTTACTGAGGGTGATAAGTCTTCATGGAAGTTAGAAGTTCCTTCATACTTCGATTCTACTCTTTATCCTCTTCCGGCTCTTTTTAAATTGTTGAAGCCATATCAGAAGGCAGAATTTACCCTAGAGGATCTTGACAATCAAAAATGTTCCTTAAACCTAGAAGGTGATTCAGATGACACTACAACACTCTTGCCTCTTTTGAAACGAAGAAAGGAGGGCCAACATCCTGAGCAAAGTAACGATGAACAAGTTATCTCCGAGTCAGCTCTAAGTAAGCTTGTCGGTACTACAGATACATACAATCTGGAGGAAATGGATCCTCCAAAAACACTCATGTGTGATCTAAGACCATATCAAAAACAAACTCTTTATTGGATGACAGAATTGAAGAAGGGAATTGATGTTAAGCAAGCGGCCAAAACACTTCATCCATGTTTGTCAGCCTACCGTATATGTGATAAGAGAGCGTCTGCAATCTATGTTAACAATTTCTCAGGGGAAGCTACTACACAATTTCCCAGTGCAACCGAAATAGCTAGAGCATATGCTATGGGACTTGGAAAAACGGTGATGACAATTGCTTTAATGCTTGCAAATCGAGGCAGAGGAAAACCTGATGATGAAGAAGATTTCATGATCACGGATGCTGTAGCAAATTATGAGAAAACAAATTGAAGTAACAAGGCGTTTAAAACAAAAGCCCCAGCAACAGTGACGGCTGGCACCCTTATCGTTTGTCCTATGGCTTTGTTAGGCCAATGGAAAGATGAAAGTGAAACCCATTCAAAGCCAGAATCTCTTTCAATTTTTGTGCACTATGGTGGGGATAGGACCAATGACCCAAAAGTGCTTTCAGGATATGATGTGGTCTTAACAACGTATGGAGTCTTAACGACCACTAGCATTTTTCACAAAGTACAGTGGTTCAAGGTAGTGCTTGATGAGGCACATACTATCAAATCCTCAAGGACACTAGGTGCTCTGGCAGCCTTTGAACTGAATGCACATTGCAGCTGGTGCCTTACGGGTACTCTCTTGCAGAGTAACTTGGAGGACCTCTACAGCCTTTTACGCTTCCTACATGTTGAGCCATGGTGCAACTAGGCATGGTGTCACAAGTTAATTCAGAGGCCTTATGAATCTGGAGATGAAAGAGGGCTGAAATTGATTAAGGCTATTCTAAGGCCATTGATGTTGAGGAAGGAACAGATCCCCATAGGAAAATACAACAAGTTGCAGCCTCGGAAGTACGGTCCATACAAGATCATGAGGAAAATCAATGACAATGCCTATGTCGTGGACCTACCAGATCATATGGGTATCTCCAAGACTTTCAATGTTGCTGACATCTATCGCTACCTGCCAGAGATGACACTTGCATATCTCAATCACGGCTCGGGGTCGAGTTCTTTCCAAGTGGGGGAGAACGATGGAGGCCCATCCCAAGGCCCACATCACCTTAGGGGCAGCAGCTCATAGGATAAGGATAAGGGGTAGAGATAATTCAAGAATTCAAGATAATCAAGAATTCAAGAATTCAAGATAATCAAGAACTCAAGAATTCAAGAATTCAAGACAATCAAGACTTCCAGATAATCCAAGACTCCCAAGACTTGTGAATTAGATCCAAGAAGATCCAACGGTGAAGATCCAACCAGAAGAGTTCGATCCTATCAAGACCAAGATCAAGAAGAGTTCGATCCAGCTATGAGATTGAGATGTTTAGATCAACTATAGTTTTCTTTCCTAGTTATTCTATAATTTCCAGATGTACTATAAATACTGCTATTGTTTTCAGTTAATACACACTTCAGATTTTCTATTCAATTCTTGTCACCTTTTCTCTCTCCTCTAGAGATTTTCTCTCTTTCTTGTTTCGCTAGAAACTTGGTTCGCCCGATGCTTGCATAGCCAGCCCGGTTTATCGCTTCCACGCTGCATCACACCTCTCCTGTCATGTGGTGCCTCGATCTCTTATTTCCTCAATGCATTATATTTTCTTTGACGAAGGAACCATTGATGTGGTTAAGGGCTCTTTTGGCTTTATTTATTATAAGTCTGTTGGAACTTTTCTTGCTACTACAGGGGGGAGGTGTTTGGTTCAGAAGGACTAATAGAGGCAGAGAGCTTTGGGCAATATGGAAGGCTTTGTGCTTTGCAAAGGAAAGGGGATTTATGGCCGTGATTATCAATCTCAGATTGCTCTGTCCTAGTTAATTGTCCTAGTTAATGCTTTAACTTTTGCTTCTTTTGGGGATGTTCCTTTTTCTCGTTTATCTTTGCTAGACTAAGTCATCGGTCTTTTCAGGTCTTTTTTGTTTCAAAAGTTAAATATATATGTTGCTAGAACAAGTAATTTGCCTACTCATTCTGTGACGAGCATGGCTAAATGTTATATGGATGATCTTTTGTGGGAAGGTGATCCACCTCCCTGTTTGGACTGTTCTTTGGATGTAATGCTTTCTAATAATAGTAATTTATTTTAGTGATAAAAAAAAAGTTGAGGAACAAGATTGGTCAACCACATATACATTCACAATCTCTGAAAATTCATGTACATCATCTTTTCTTAATAAGGTTGTGTTTGGAAACGATGCAAATGGAGTGTAAATTTCAGTTCAGGGTAAATTTACACTCTGATTCACTTTTGTCTATTATTAGGCAACATTACATTTATGTATTAACAAATGTCAAACCAATGTGTATTTATATTGATAATAAGATGTAAAAGTACATCAATAAAAAAGAAGTAAATTTGCATTCAAGTGGATTTTTGATAAAAAAAAAAGCATATGCTTTATTGGAATTCATGTTTGCATCCATTACAGCTAAAAATCTGTTTGGTAAGAAGATAAATTTATCAGTGCAAAACTAACCCAATTTTACAATTTATATGAATCATTTTACACTCTACAAATTTACATTTACACTTATTTGCATCGTTTTCAAACGCAACCTAATGTATTTAAGTCTTTTGAAACGGTTAATATGTTTGAAAAGAAAAAAAAAAGAAGAAAAGGAAAACAAATTATGTGCTATGTGTATGGATGATGTAGATGTACAACTTCAAGATAGTTGCGACTTATCCACTTAACTTGGGCATGAAAGACGGATTTAATAATGTTAAAACAGAGAGACAGACACAGAAGATGAAATACCCAAATAACTAGACATTTTAATAAAGTTCTGGTCAGTTCTCTCTCACCAATGCCTCCAAACACGTAAGTTTGTAACCCCTAAACAAATTACATATCTTCTGATTTTTTTTAGGTCTTTTAGTTGTTTTTTTTTACATATTTTTGGTGTTATTAAATCAGATCGGTCAACTCTTTGAAATTCTTAATTGATTCGAATGGTGTGTATCATCGTTGATTCATTGGATAGGTTTAAGTTTCATACAAAGGCTAGCTACGCCCCTAGTTCTAGTTGCAACACTATTTTGCGACCCTCCAATCAAGGTTCTAAATATCGATAGGGTGTATTGAGTGGTAACAATATTGTTTTTTATTTAAATTTTTTCAAAACTTGTTCAGAAGACCAGTTTAAGGCTCCTCCACCCTCTGAACCAATTAAAATCCCGATACACTATCTGTAAAAGTGTATCAAGAAACTCGCAATACGATATATATCGATCAAGATATGTCTATACTCCATTAGCTAGGAGTGTTGCAAGAAAATGCTGCGATCAACAATTGATGTAACTCGTGGGCATATTTATCCCATATATTTAAAATCAAGTTATTCACATTAGCTTTTTCGTATTGTTGATAAGACACTGTAGCTTTATCGTCATTGTCACATTTGCCTTGCTTAGCTATTTTGCTAAGGCTCAATTTAGAAGGACTACAGATACAAACAAAATCATGCATTTTTTTTTTTTATTTTGTATGTATTTATACTGTATAAATTTGTATTTGTACTTCTTCCACGGAGGGTAACGTGTTATGCCTTCAATGTATCTAATAAATGCAAGTCCAGAAGCAACTTTGTTTTCAATGCATCTAATGCAAAAAAATAGGAGACTTTTGCCCACCTTCCAGAGATTGCTGGCCGAGTAACATGCTAACCCGGATGGGCTCACTTAGGATCTGTTTGAGAGGGTTGAGCTGAAGGTTCAGTTAAACTAGTCAATCAATTGCTTTGAAGCACAACGGATAAGATATTTACGGAGCCTGAAGCAAACAGCCCTTTAAATGACCAGTGACAATCGATGTGGTTTTTCAGATTTTTCACCAAGCACAGCTTATATAGACTGTCTGTTTAGGGACCACCTTGGAAAGCTAGAAGCCACTGCGCTACTTAGTTGCAGGTGGGGTTCTGTTGCTAATTTTTTTTGAAAGAGGTGCATCTTTTGGAATAATTTTGTAAGATCACCAATAATGTTTCATGGGAGATTGGATTCAGTGTTTATGCAATTTTCACAGCCTTTTATAATTGTGCAGTAAGAATATCTCAATTTATATGTTTTTTTTTTTATATGGGGAGATATTCTCAATACAAGACTGCAAGGAGGTCTCAAGAGGGAATGAGATCTGCTCCTCATGGAGAGATGTCTCACAAGCACATCTACCATGCATTGAAAACATCTTCTGTGAATAATAACTTATAAATATGAAAAATATTCTCAATGCATGGTAAGATATGCATGTGAGGTTAATGTGAAGCGCCTTATGTAAGGAGCAAATCTGGTCTCTTATATTCTGTTTAATTGCTTTTAGGGTTAGTGATTGGCCTTACTGATAGGAACTTTCATGTTCTCTATGTTCTATTTGAATGTCGTATTTCGAGTCTGGTTAAGTGTCCTTGTGTTTTCGATTGTTCTTGTCTTAATATGGGTAGCGCAGTGATATATCTTTTAGTTGCTTTTTTGAAATGAAATTGCCATTTAATTACTCAAAAACCAAATCCTCGATTCGAACAATTTCACTGTTTACTTGTGTGTTTACTGTTGATTGTTCCCCTATCCCATTGTACATGTCAGTTGGGATATGTTACCCACAAAAACGCTACTCATACCCAGCTTCCCACAGTACACGACAGCCGACAGCCGATACATCGGTAACATCTCCTATACCTAGCTATATTTGAAACGTGTTTTTGATGTACGTGTCTTGTGAGAAGATGTGGGTAGCAGATCTGAGCATCATGCAAAAGGTATCCCATCTGTTCTATCCACTTAAGGTGATATCTGTGCATCAGTGCATGCAACCAAACTGACGGTGGCGTAGTTAGTAAGCTCTCTTGTTAGTTGTATCAAAGAATTGCAATTGGAATCAAATCCCCCGTTGCCCTGAGGATTGGGGGTTATGGGGATGGAGTTGGCCCATTGTTTTAAAAATCAGACCGGACCAGATGGTTAGATCAGTCGATCCAGAAACTGGTTTCATTTCACCCTAAAATCAATTTTGATAAAGAATCATTGATTTGGTCAGCGATTAACTGATCCAGGCAGTTAAATGGGCCATCCATTTAAATCAAAATATCGGAATTCAACCCAAAAACCGATCCCATAATAGATCCGTGTCCGATCGGTTTTTTAAAACCTTAATCGGGCCACACCCCATTGTGTAATCCCATATTCCCATGTCCCTCTCTCTCCACCTAAAACCAGAGAACGTTGTGCAACAAGGTATAATGAATAGCAATGGTATATAGGGCAGTCTAGCAAAAAACTTCTGTTGGGGGAAAAGTTAAGAAGCAAATCCATCGAGCAGTGATAGGCACTTAAAGCCAAGAAAGGATTGTTTATGGGGATATGAAAAAAATAATATTATATTCAGAAAAAAGTATTCCATTTAAATGATCAACGGATCAAGACATAATATCCAATATAAACCAAGAGAATATATAATCTAGATAATGATAAAAGTATCTTATGTGCAAGTGGCCAACACCATAATTGAGCACTTGAGCTACATAAAATAGACTCATAGGCTCTGTTTGGTTTCATAAAAAGAGAAAAACAGAAAGCTGAAACACCCTTGGGAATTTTTGCTCAACATTCTATTACTCTCATATTTTACATAAGACCAAAAAAAGAAAAACATTTATACCAGTGGATGCTCGTCTTAATTTTAATGTAGGTCAGAAAAAAATTAAATTTGATTACACTTATTTGCACACATGCAATTATGCAAAACACGTGCCTTTACATTAAATAGTTTTAATGTTAAAAACAAAACCAATATAAAAGGCAAGTTAGGCTTTCGCAAAAGATAATTCCTATATGTCATTGATCCTCCTAAAGGATGTATAATACCTAACACGAATCATTCAATGAGTTAAATATTGAATTAAGTCATTAAATATATTATGAAATCATTGTTAACATGTTTTCAAAACCAAAATGATGATATTCATCTAAAAAGAAAATAACAAGCCCAAAGACTAGCGATACTAAAAGCTCCTTGAATTCCAATAAGTACTCAAAACCAAGCTCTATAGTCTATTCCGACATCCTAAAGTATATCTTATCTGGACCTTTGTAATTGTAATGACATCGGAAAAACCCTAAATTAAAAGAGGTGCAGAAATACAAGGAAATAATTTTACTTTGAAACTTAAGGGGGTAAAAAGGATTATTTACCATGATATAAAAAATGTTTAATGCAATAGCAAATAGTTCTGGTTCATCAAAATATAAAGTTGGTTTAATTATATAGTGATAATTTTATATTCTTGCCAAATGATTTTTTGTCTAAGATATATAAAAACGACTCCCAAGATTGAGATATACCTTTTAACATCCATCAACTTCATTATGCTGTTATTTTAAAGGCATAAATGCATTCTTAGAAAACACTAGAAAAACTGAACCAAAGTATACATTTGTACTGAACCGACATTTAATTTTTTGTTTAAGATAATAGAAAAACCGACGTTTAATTTGCACTCTTCTCAAACGAAACCTTATGAAACCAAAGATAATGGAATTCATCCTTTGTAATTAATTGTCACGTTAAGTTTTAAATTTCTAACTCCACTCACTTTTATAAAAGGCGAGAATGATTTTCATAATACTAGCGGGCATTGAAACAGAATCCTAACAATCTAGCTAGTACTTGATGCCATGGTGTTTAACAATTAGATTAGGGATCCGTTTACTAGGGCGGAAGCTCTAGGTTGCTTTTACTAAGCCGTTTTGAAGAAGCTATTCAAACGAGCTTCACTAGAACGAACAGCTTACGTTGTTTTTTCAGCTTTATGCATAGCGGTGGATTTAAGCCGAGTCAAACTGAATATTTTGCTATTTGAGCTTGACTCGCAGAAATAGTATTATGTTTGAACTTGATTCGAGCTAGAGACATGAGCTCGAGCTTGGTTCAGTTCGAGTTCGACTATAAGTCAAAATTTTTCTAAAAAATAAATATTATACATATAAAAATATTTTTTATTTCACATACAAAAAATTAAGAATAATAAAAATTATTTACTATTATAGATAAAATATTATTATAAATATAATAAAAATTATATATATATATATATATGTATGTATGTATGTATAATAAAATTTATTTATTTATTATACTAGGCTCGATTAGGCTTGCGAGCCTCATGAGCCGAACTCGAATAACTTGTGAGAAGCTTGGCTCATGGCCACCCCTATTCTTGCACATTGAGAATTACTTAACTTTGGTCTTTTCTTCGTTTTTTTTTTTACTAAAAGAATATTATTTATCACCACTATGACAAAAGCATATACCCTAACAGAATGACAGACTATTGAGGCTTTTCAGATTTTTCACCAAACATTGCTTATAACCTATTGATATGTAAGGCCCACCTTGCCAAACTGGAAGTCGCTGCATGAAAACCCTCCCAAATAGGATACCAGATCTACTAGGCACAATATGTTAAATATGTTAAATGAGCACTTGATAAATATTCCAACAATTATTAAAAGTAATTTTTAATCTTTTTCAAAGTGTCAAAAAAAAATTTAAGTGCTCCTTACGTTGTGCCTACCTGATCCAAACTGCCCATCTAGGCGCTATACAACGTGAGCTATGTATGCCACTATGCGGCATACTTGAAAATTGCTGCTCACCATGCTGTGTGTAACGTCTTCACACATGACTGGTTACATAGCATTTTACACACAGTGTGGCGGGTAGCTAGCAGATACGGGCTCTATATGGCATTAATTAACTGTAAAGGTCATCATGGGCCCAGCCCGGACCAGGGCTGAGCTATGCCTGGGTCTACACGGGCCCATTCTCGATTTATAGGTAGAGCCCAAATTCAATTCCTTTCTTTTAAAAAAAAAAATCTTTGAATGAATTTCAATGATCAATATTGCCAATAAAATTGTACGATTTAATTGATAACTTCTTTATTGGCAATGAGCTTAGGGTCGGTTTGCAGTTGGAATTGAAATTGAAATCAAAATCCTCTATAGTCTGTCTGATTCAGAAAAAATATGAGAATGGGAATTGAAATCAGCAAGAATGGGATTTCATTCCCAAGGGAAAGGCAGGGAATGGCCATTCTTTCAAATGAGAAAAATATCATTCCAACAAAAATAGGAATAGAATTTTAATTCCATCTAACCAAACAGTTGGATTTGGAATAGTCCATTCCAATTCTGTTATGACACTTCAGTCCACCCAGGTCATTTGATTTTGGATGAACTTTAAATGGTTATTAATTGCTTTTTCTTTATATATGTGGATGAGATATCGTATCTTATTAAATACAAATTCTTGGAAAAAAATGAAAGAACTTGTGAAGGAAATTACACGAGAAGTATTGTGATTACTTAGGTGCCGTTTGCAGGTCTTTTTTGAAAGATTTGACAGTCAAAAGATGTAATGGAATTTTATAAGAAAACCTTGACAGAATGACAATTAACAGACTGTTTGGTGGGAGGCGCATCTTTTCGCATAAAGATGAGACGAAAAAATGTGAGAAGCTCCATTTTTAGCTTTCCAAAACTTCTTTTTTGAGGTAAAATATTTCAGCGGCTAGATATTCTCCCAACCAAACAAGAAAAGATGAATGTACAGGCTGCCGAACTTCTAAACAGCCAATAACCCATGCAGAAAGATGCACCAAACAGGACATTATTCTTAAGGGAATGTAACATGCCATCTGTAACATTATAATTAGTAAAAGCTTCCCAAGTTGTTATGATTCAGAAAAAGCAACTAGACCGATGATGATCACGCAAAGTGGCCTCTTAAAGTGAAGAATTACAGGTTTTGTAGTGGAGATATGAGATGCCTATGTTGAGTCTTCACATTCAGTACTCAGTACTCATTAAAATTGAAGGTTATTATTGTAGAAAAGCCCATTAATTCCATATTCAATTACAAGACAGAGTTCCTTCTAATTCAACCTTTGGAATGATTCTTTGCTTGGCTTCTTAAAGCCAGCATAGCTTCAATTCTAAGTCTCAATTAGCTGTATTATATGCTATTTTTGCAAGAAAAAAAAAACTGTATTATTTACTATTTTGATATATATAAAAGGAAACCAGAAGAATGCAACAATATGATAATGGGTTCTCTACAATAGGCATGCTGATGAATGATGATCATCCTGCTAACATTTCTAAAGATAAACATTCAAAAATCAAAATAGAATGGAACAAATAGAAAAAAAAATCTATATATAATTATACATATAACAAGGGATTTTTTTTTTGTCTTTATGTTGATCAAGAGTAGAAGAGATAAAATGGACGAAGGAATTGCAATAGATGCTTGAATAGTGCACAAACTATGAATGTAGATGTTTTGCTTTCTGAGGGAATAATATATTACTCAGACCTGTCAAGGTTGCATGTGTATTATGCGCTAGAGTTGTATTACTTATACCCTGACAGAGAGCTTTGACCGGTTTTCTTGTCTGGTTGCAGAAGATATATGCACCGCTGTTTGTCTGTTTTGGTGATAGTTTCAACAAAGAGAGGTGAGTCCCACCTCATACGAAGACAAATATAAGTATAAAAACTACTGCAGAAATATCTTATTTAGGGAATTTTAACTTCTGTAGAACCTTATAGGCGCTCTCTCTCGCTCTGCTCTCTTTCTATATATGTATTTAATTCTTAATCCAACCCAGATAATGAAATTCTTAACACGCTCTTAGAGACGAAGGACGGAGATAGAGTTGAACCAAATCACCACCATTGACCTTGAAATCGATGTGGAGGTGAAGAAAGGTGCAACCAAAGTAATACTTCTACTTTAAACTTAAAGACATGAAGAGGATGATCAATGGAAGTCCTATTTTCAGAAATTGGAATAACTGTAAAGAGTGGTTTCTTTTTTGGGTGGATGAGAATGCGACAAGAGTTAAAGAATATGATATGACCACTAAGATCAGGGGGCTGACCCACTCCCCACGCATCATTACTAAGAAACCTTTCCAGTTCTAGGTCTTTTCCAACACAATCAGACTAATTAAGACTAATCTTAACATCCATCATAATGGGTCTTTTCAATCCATTTTAGCTAGAACTTCCAAACCTTCTTTCCATGAGACAAGATGTCGTGCCAACAAAACATGTTCAAACACCCTATCAATTTGATCTGATACCGCACATCAAACTATAGAATTGAGGCCACCATAAAAGTAGAACCTATCATGCAGCATGGGATGTGCGATGTCAAATGATGTTGATAGAGTGTTGAAAATGTTTTGTTGGCATAAAATCTGGACTCTATTTTTTCCACTTCCTTCTCCATGAGTTTGGATGAGAGGGAAAACAATTTTCTTCCTTCTTTTTAGTTTCTTTCCTTTTCACTAATTAAGCAAGGGGTACATAACTACATATACAAACTATATAAGAAAAGCTGTACATATACAAACAATAATCGTTTCCAAGGGTATATATGGGAGCTAATTATGGAAGATGGTTATTTTTAACTTGACTTTTCCCAAAATCCTGCTTGTTTTAATGAATTGGATATTTTCATTTTATGGAGGAACAAATGTTTAAGGTTAACTAAAAATGTGAAAATGGTTTGTGAAACACCAATATTGGTTTAAAATATCGAATATCATAGCTCCAGTTAAGTGTCAAAGGTACTTCACAGCTGCATTATGGTACTCTATTTCCACTATATATATTGCACAGCATTGATTTTATTGTAGATTTTTTCTAACTAAATGGTTTAAATTCCAAAAACCTCAATTTTGTAAAAATGAAAAAAAAAACTACACCAATTTTAGATAAAATCCTTCTTTTTACTTGTACAAAACCTCAACTAATGAGACAAAATCCACTCAACTATTTAATATGTAACTCCATAAGTTTTGGAACAGTTCTCCCCTACTGAAACTAGGGATTCATTAATATGAAGAAAAGATTTCAATTTAAAAATCTTCTTAAGCTCGGGGTATTTATTATTAGGAAAATAATAATAATAATAATAATATATTAGAGATAAAATAGTCACTGCAGCTCGATAGTATATATATATATATATTCATCATTCACAAAAAAAAAATAAAAGAGAGAGAGAAAAAAGAGGACAAGTTGAGAACTTAATTAATTTTCAAATTTTTAGAATATTTTTATTAGTTCAGCCGTTACCAAACATTACTGTATGTCTCCAATTCTAGGTAAAAGTAGTAAAAACTAAATTGCTTTGATGTTATTTTTGTTTTCCTAAATTACTTTTCTTGTCATTTTGCTTGCATGATCTTGATTTGTAGGGATTAGAGGATATTATATTGATTTGTAGAAGATGGTCAGAAGAAAAAAAAAAGTACATGCAGTAAGTGGAGAGTGGAACTATGAGCATCCGCAGCTGCATCACCCAGCCAATAGATGAAGATGTCAAAGCATGCATGGAGACAAGACACAGGTTCATGGTTTGGTTTAGTTTAATTACTTTTCTCGTTTTCAAAACAAACAAAAAAATTGTTTCCGCGTAAAAAAAAAAAACACTTGGAAGCAAGAGCAAATGAGCAAAGACATAACAAAAGGCTGCCATCAACTGAAGCAAGATAAGGAAAAGGATATGGAAAGAAAAAGAAAAATATTCCTTCCCGAGTTCACCCCTTTTCCACGTTTGTGTTTCATGTGATCCTTGCTGCATGTGTTGAGTAAATAAGTACTTCTCTCTTTCTTAATTAAAAACAAACAAACAAATCCAGAGAAAGGAACCAAAAGGTTGAAAAAGTCTTCTATTCTACTCAATTTTCGACTGAAAAATAAATCCAAAATTAAAAATCTTCTCCAGTCCGGTCTCCAAATGAAAGCAATTCCAGTTCTAGCGTCATATTTAAGGGGAAAAAAAAGAGAGTAATTTTTAGAAGTGCGTATAATACAATATGATATCTAGTATCTAGTCTAGAGTAAAAGCAAAATGGACTGTTTTGGGCCATAATTAATTTGGGGCTGGTCCACAGCATCTAAGCCGGGCCAAACGTGACTCAACATTGGCATTGCAGGTTCCCGAAGCCCGAGGCATGTTACTTATAGAGGACCAGCTGTGCTGTGACTACTGCGAGTGTAAAATGTAAATAATAGCTCGCTCCTCCCTACCTGCACCTGCAGGCTGCAGCCACGATTTACTAATATATTCGCTCCTTCATCGAAGCCTAATGAAGGCCTTATTCATTCTATGAATAGAATAGTTATGGCATTTCCACTTCTGACTTCTGAAATCAACTAACTCATTAACTTACCACCTTATTATAATCTTAATTAATACTTGTCTTGTCGGTAAAACCAAAATTAACCCAACGCAAATGATAATGAAAATTGAAACAAGGCAAACTTCCTTTTGTACCACTCAATAAAATTATATATCCTGGCTCATTGGACGATACAAGAAAAACCAAAAAGTAAGAAAAAAAAAACAGCACGTCAAACTCATACGTTGCCTTGGCCTCCATGCACCTTATTGACAATACGTACAATTTTACAAAGCACAAGCTGCAACTATACAGACAGAGATTTATTTAATTAGTTAGTTGCCGATTGCCATACCATTACTGTGGTAGCATCGTGGCAAAACCCTTAATAATATATTCATTGTTTTCTAACAAGAAATTAAGAAGCTAAACGATGAATAACCTTGCCATGTCTAAGAAGCCGCAAAGTTTGAACAGATTGTAGAGAGAGAGAGAAAGAGAGAGAGATTGTTGGATGTCAGGTCATCGAAGGTGAGATGGGATTCACAGAAGCAAAAGTTTTACAACCCTTCACACCTCTAAAATAACCAGTCCACCAGCATCACTAGAGATGAAGAAAAAGAAATAGACACGAGATGGACTTTCAGATTTCAGTGTTTTTCTTACTATCAAGAGTGTAAGCTAAAACAATTGGAAGAGAGAAATGGCGAGATAAATATATGGTTCAACATATATATAAATCAAAATAAAAAAAAAAAAAATACAAGTCGATGCTGATAAGAAAGGTGTGCTCTCTCTCCCTCTCTCTCTCTCTGCATACATCCGTCTATCTATCTATGATGCTAGTGATCGCCTATCTATCTATCTACCTACCCATGTGTGTAAATCCTAAACTGATGCATTTCGTCTTACAGTTGCTTCTTCTTCATGGAGTGCTTATTGTTGTGCATCCAAACCTTGAGGACCTGCCTCTTAACACCGACCTCAGCACAAAACTGCTGGACTTCCGGTTCATCTTGCTTCTGGATTTTCCACCCAATCTTCTCGGCGAACTCCAACATCCTGTCTTTCTGCTCTTGCGTGAATTTCGTCCGAAACCTCTTTTTTGATAGCGACAATGGTTGCGGAGGCTGTGTTGCTCCCCCAGGTGCACTGGACTGGTACGCATTGAGGTCCTCGCTTGACGATTCAGTTGCTCCGCCACCAATTCCACCACCGCCTCCGAAGGCCATCATCATCATGGGAGGAATTGATCCCGGTGACGGACTGGTAGGTAACCCGAGTTGGAATTTTTGGTGTTGTTGAAGAGGTGGAGGAGGTAGTTGGGGTTGGGGAGGTGGGATCCTACTTCTGCTGCCGTCGTAGTTCTTGTTATGGTAGTAATAACAATTCGCCCCCGATTGGGACTCCCCCTCCATCTCTTTCCGGTGGAAGTTCCTGTGACAGTCGCATGCGGCGCATTTTAGGGCCTCTGGGGTCCCTTCCTCGCCGCTCGGCATGAATTCGCCGCAGCCATCGACAACATGTCCGCCAATGCTTGCCGCATGGTTCTTGAGGCATTCTCGATATCGAACAGCAGTAGCAGTACTTTTGGTAGTTGTTGATATAGTGGCCGTTGTTGGAGGAGGAGGAAGAGGAGGGGGCGGTGGTGTTGTCCTTGCTGAGTTGGATCCACCTGCAACTGGTGCACTTGTTGCACCACTAACTGCAATTGCGACCGGAACTGGATCTGAATCTGCTGGGTCTGGATTTCTTCCATGCCCTTGTGGTTGATGGAGACGGTGGTGATGATGTTGTTGAAGATGATCTAGGGTTTGAGTTTGAGACGGGTTAAGGATCGCTGTCCCGTTCCCAGTCCCATCTCTTCTTCTTTCTCCTCCTACCAGTCCTGTTGAAATAACTGGATGAGAGGAGACCTTTGAGGATGATTCCCGAATGGGAGGATTATAACCCAAAGAACTTGGCATTCCTCTCTCTTTGTCCTGCCCTCTCAAATCCATTAAATCTACAGTAAACCCAATTTCTTTCTCCCTTAATTTTCTTTTATAAAAAGATCTTTGCTTTTTTTGCTCTCTCTGATTCTACCATCGTCTTCATGCATCCGGCTCAACCCATTGATCCTTTATCTTCCGCACGCAAGCTCATCTAATCTCCCACAGAAACTAATCAAACAGATAATCAACCAAATAAACTAGTTATATTTCTTCTCTTCCTAAACTTTTGGGTTAATTTTGGCTTTGTGGATGCTAAATCCACCAACCCATTTCGCTAACTCAACCCCTTTCCCAAGAAGTAAGCAAGTAATCGAGCAGTTGGTAGCTAGAGATGGGGAGAGATGCCTTCAGAGAGATTAAAAAAAGAAAATGAAACACCTTAACTCAAACAGGAGAACAAAGCTCAAATTGGGCCCTACTAATTAATTTAATTTACACGTAAAGCAGCCTTACCTCACTAATAAGTTATAATATCCACAGTCGAGATTTGAGAAAGAAAGGAAGGGTGAGAGGAGTTGTAAGTGAAAACCCACCCTAGCCATCAAAAGCCATAAACATCTCCTGAGTTGCATTTATGCAGGCATCGCGCAAATTACCAAGAGAGAGAGAGAGAGAGAGGAATTTGCTTGGTGCTTCCTACCGCCCGTCTAAATCCAACAAGCAACAGGTTGGTTGCTTGTGATGGACAGGAAATAAGACTGTGCGAGACTGACTAGATTAAGCGGGGGTTCTCTGCAAAACCACCGACAAGGTCATGTTCATCCTTTCCCCACGCCCTGCAAGCTGGTCCCATCCCTAATTATTGCGCTTGTATTTGTTATCTTGTGAACACACTAGTATCGCTTTAACATACCCTAAGGGAGAGGTGATGCGACGTTGCTTTGCTTGCCTGGAATCCTCCCCACAATCATAAATCCTCAATTAAGCAGATACATTGCGTCAAATGCAATAACCACCATTAAAGATTAAACACACTGAATGAGCTCTCTCTAAGTCTAACCCAGCCCAACCCAACCGAAAGAAAAGATGCAAAGGCAGAAACTGAGAGCGAGAGAGAGAGGAAAAAAGAAAAGAACAAAGAGAGGTCGGCCGTAGAAGCAAGTAAAGGTAAAAATGTTTGGTCCACACTCCACAGCACATTACTTGTCCTGTTGGTGTGTGTCAGTCTCTCTTTCTCTCCCCCTCTTTGACACACACACACACGGACACGGTCTCCCTTCTCTCTCCCTCTCTCTATACTCAAGGCTAATGTGCGCCTGCTGCACCTCCTACAAATCCATACCCACTCTTTACTTAAACATAGCTTTTCCTTGCTTCCCTTCACTAGTGCAATTGATGCCTTCCCCATCTACCCAAGCTGCTTCTCATTTCTCTTTCTGTCACGTTCGAAAACCAAAACCATTGTTGCCACAGAAGCATCGATCCCTCTATCTCTCTTTCCCTGTCCATTTATGTGCTTTGGTACCTCTTTGCTGGAGTAAGTGGTGTTGCGGAGTGGATGGGCCAACAGAAAGCGTAAGGTGTGTGCAGGAGAGAGTGAATCCAACAGCCTTCTTTTATGTGGGCACTGTACTAATTGACTGTCTCTCTCATCTTCTCCCCTTGGTTCTCCCTCTCTCTCTCTCTCTCTATCACGATTGGACAAGTACAATTAGCCACCTGGCAGACATACTCATACACCTCCTCATCCATTTGATGCATCTTATTCAAATCCAATTCGGTACATATTTGTCCCTGTAAGACTCCTGATTCATGTCTTTTCATGAACCTAACGCAAACTATTCAAAATGTCCAAATGCATCTTTCTTAGAAACTTGCCCATTATAAAATTACTCACTTTCTTTTTTTTTTATTTCTCTTTGTGTTCTTAAGCTGTTCACCAAAGACGGCAAGCCTGTCAATTCAAGAGTTTGTTTTCCTGGAAAATCGGGAAACAAAACGGTAATCAAAATCCCTGGTGGATTTTATTTTATTAGTAATTACTCATAAAATATCGATTTATATTATACAGCAGGAGATTAGGAGAATCGAACCCGTGAGCTATTGATATTTAATCTTAACTTTTAGCTTCTTTAATATAATTGTGTACTGTGTTACAAAGCTAAACTGAAACTGAAAAGCACCTCCCTTTTCGGTACAAGTTCCGAGTGATTAAACAAATTAATTAATTAAAGATTAAAAGGATTATTATAAGGATTAAGGAAGCCGCTTTTAAGTTTTATCATCATCTTCTTAGTTCTTGCTCAGCCATAACCATAAGCCAAGTAGCCAACCCCCTTCCACACCCATAGTTAATGTTCTGACTTCTAATAGATTTTTTACTTTATTTTTTAAATTTGTCTGAAAAATAATATATAAGAGTGGGCCGAGCTAATACGTTAAGATAGAGCCGGGTCTGTTGGTGTACGTGGCAAAAGCCCATCTACGAATATGAAGCTTCTAGGCTTTCTGCTTTTCTTTTAATGTCCGTGCCAAATTAGGGAAGTCAGTCCCAAGCTGTTCGCCTGTTCACTCAATGAGTTGTCATGTACCATCTACACTTTAGACTTATTCACGGGCCGGGCTGGGCCGGACTTTGCTTCTTTATTAAAACAGAATGTCCACTTGTTCAGGCCTGAATCCAAGTTTAGACCAACCATCGGTCCTACATTTTGATTTTTGAATCCAAAAAAGTTTTAAAACAAATTTTATTACATATAAATACTAATATATATTTATTATATACAATATTATTAGATCGAACTTATTTACAAAATTCCGAATCCAAAATGAAAATAAATAAATAATCGTTGATGGTCATCAACATCCCCATCTTAGTTAGTTAATAAATAGATGAATTAGTGATAATATTATTTATTAATATTTTTGAAATTAACTAAGAGAGCGTACGAATTCATGTGGCTTCCATAATCCATAGTTCTATCTATGTGGTCTAGTGTATGGTACTTTGTCTTTTCAAAAACGCACGTGCACAGGGATCGCCCCCATCTCCAATTAATTAAGTGGATTTGTAATATTCTGTGTGGGTGGATGGATGATTGTCGTTTCGGATTCGGACCACTTCAAAGAGTTAAGCACGTAGGTTTGGCATTTAAAATCACTCTGTTGATACACCATTGACACACAACAGTACATCAATAATGGAGACCAAAGAGACACTTGAAAAATTGCAAGAGAAATTTGAAAAGCTTCAAGGATGGGAAAAAAGGGTGCTGATGATCTCTTTAGACGGATAAGAAGGTGCCCACAGCAGTAGAAAAGTAGAAAGGGAAAGAAACAAGGTTGGGCCCTCGAAAATTTGAAAAGCCTTTGTACGTCCATTAGAATATTTAAAAGCTTCTTACATGTAAAATTAGTCAAGACCCCTGCCGATGCAGGAACATTTTTTTATGTGAAAATGAACAGGATTTATTGGAGAACTATCTTAATTTTATTAATTGTTTGTATCAATTTATGTTATGTATCTTTTTTTTTTTCATTTCATACTTCTTCCTTTCCTTTAATAATAATCATAAAATTCATCATGACTATTTTAATATTTCTCTTAAAGTTATGCTAACTTTTCAAGACATACAAAGTGCCCCTAGTCATTGAGTTTTATTGTCCAAAACTCACCTTCTCGTAAGATTTCTATTTGATCACTGTTAGTGACCATTAATAAAAGATGTCAATATAAGCATTTAAGTATTTTACATGATCAAACTATATTTGAATGGCTGATCAAGCTTATTAAATATTTTTATCACAAAATTACCCTTGACCTAAGCTCGGGCCTACACTAGGCTTGCAAATTTTAAGGCTGGAATATTTAATAAGGTTAACCAACCATTTCAAGGATAATCTAATATATATATATATATATATATATATATATATATATATATATATATATATATATATATATATATATATATATATATATATAATATAAATGATTTCAGGCTAATGCCTCCCCCAGTCAAACATGTGGCTCTCCTCCATTCAGACGCCTGTCATTCTTTAGTGGTAGTCTAAGAAAAAAGCCCACTAACATGAGAAATGGGAAGCTCCCACTTTCAATCATTTCCTAAAAAAAAAGAAACTTTGCTATTAATTATTGTTAACTACTAAACTAATTAATTAATTCCAGCTATTTATTACTAATAATAATCTACTTCTAATTAATTAAGTACAATTATTAATTACTAATAATAATTATTTTTAATTTCTAATTAATTACTATTAACAACTTCTAACTAATTAATTCCAGCTATTAATTACTAAAAATATTTAATTACTTAAAATAATTACTTTTGATAATTACTGCTATTACTTAATTGTCGATAATAATTAATTAGTGATAATATTGCTCATTATTAATTAGAAAAATAATTTCTTATAATAATCGCTGCTAATATTTAATTACTAATAATTTATTACTAACAATATTGCTCATTATTAATTTGAAATGATAATTAATAAATATTTTCATAATGGTAATTAATAATTCAGAAATAATCATTTTATATTTATATAAACCAATATTAATTATTTTGAAAATAAAAGTTTAATGTTAATTATTTATATTATAATTATTATCAGAAATTATAATTCATACATTTAAATAAAATAAATAATTATATTATTATTATCAATAATTATAATTAATTATTACTAATACTAATGATGATAATTATTACTATGGAATGATAATTAATAAGTATTTCGATAATGTTAATTATTAATTGGGATATAATCATTTTATATTAATATTAAAATTCATATTAATTATTTTATAAATATATAATTAGTGTTACTTATTTATAATTAATACTATTTTTATTCCCCAATAAATACTTCATTTAGTGAAAGTTAAATTACAAAACATTCAATTATTCAATATTGTTAAACTTAAAGAATTATAAAAGAAAATATTATTTTATGAATTAACTAAAAATCGTAATTATAACAAATTAATTACCTAATAAAAATAAAAATAAAATATTAATAATAATATAATAGTAGTAATAATAATAATACTTTAATACTACTGATTTATTAATTATTAATCTATTAATAATACTGATTATTATTAAAAAATGTTAATAGAAAATTTTAATTATTTAAAATTATTTGCTGAAATTATCCATTTTAATTTGGACATATAATTGATTATTAATTTAATTTCTTAAATTATTATTTACTGGATAATTTTAATTACTCTTTGATTAATGACCTTATTTTTGAATAATTGGTTTTTTATGTTCAATAATTGTTTTTGCAAAAATCCAAATAATTTTTCTTTTACAATGCTAACCATTCTATTTTTCTCATATTCAGTTTTTCAAAAGACAAAAAAATAAATTAATGATGTTTACCTATTTTTATCAAGCTGTTGTCATTGATGATGACGATGATGATGAGTCAACTTTTTGAAAGAAATGGGGTACTAATAATAATTAATGACTTCTAATTAATTAATTTCAGCTATTCATTATTAATAATAACGTCACTAATAATAATTTCTTATAATAATTACTACTACTACTTAATTGATGATATTAACTAATTACTGATGATATTTCTCATTATTAATTCAGAATGATAATTAATAAAAATTTTCATAATGGTAATTAATAATTCAGAAATAATCATTTTATATTTATATTAACTCATATTAATTATTTCGAAAATAAATATTTACTGTCAATTATTTATATTAGAATTATTATCAAAAATTATAATTCATACATTTATACGAAATAATTAATTATATTATTATTATCAGTAATTATAATTAATACTTATATTAATTAATATAATTATATTATTATTATTATCAATATTTATAATTAATTATTACTACTAATAATGATTTTTTGATAAAAATTAATTATTGATTATAATTACTTACTAATAATTAATTCCTTAATTATAACAATGATAATTATTACTTCAGAATGTTAATTAATTGATGATAATTAATAAGTACTTTAATAATGTTAATTATTAATTGGGATATAATCATTTTATATTTATATTAATTCATATTAATTATTTTATAAATATATAATTAGTGTTACTTATTTACATTATTATTATAAGTAATTATAACTAATACTATTAATATTCTCCAATAAATATTTCATTTAGTGGAAGTTAAATTATAAAATTTCAATTATTCATTATTGTTAAAATAAAAGAATTATAAAAGCACTTATTATTTTAGAAATTAACTAAAAATATTAATTATAACAAATTAATTACTTCATAAAATAATAATAATAGTTTATAATTACTGATTTAAAAATGAATACACACATAATAAGAATATATTATTAGTAAATAATAGTAATTATTATTACTGATTTTATAAATATTAATATATTACCAATCTATATTACTCAATAAAGACATGGAATAAAAAAAAAATATTCAAATTGCCACTAAATGAATGAACTAAAAATCTATGAGTATTCTAATTGACTTGAATTTAACACATCAACATACCCAAAATTATAATTTCAACCTACATTTTCTAATTCTATCTCCCAATTCCTATAATTCAAACATACCATTAGGTTATGTACAGGTTTCCCTACCTTTTTCCTAAAGATAAACTCTAACCAGTCTAAGTGCATTGTGGGGAAATTAGACTTAAAATCTATAACCATGATCGACCAAAAGAAGCATTGCCACCTAACTTAGAGGTGACTTCCATACTTGGGATGGTCCTATTATTCTCCTTTCTTTCATGTTTCATCTGCCGGATGGGCTTTGGAGTCCTAATTATATTATCAGTTGATTGTAGCGATACATGATGATGATTTGATTGTAGTCATATGTTTTTCATCTCTTACTTCAGAGGATGGATGCATTTGCAAATGTTGTTCGGCATGGATTGTTTTTCTTAGTAGCTCTTTGAATGATTTTCTTCCTTCTTTGCCTCTTTGAATGGATATCATTTAAATGCTTTTTATCCATTCATATGTTCCTAAATATTAAGCAGTATTAATGATATTGTTGTAAACATCCATCTAATTTTACTATTTTATAAATAGATTAATGATTTCAAAGTTATTGATACGTTTTTGGGGGTGGGTTGCTCAACTGGACATTGATTTTTTATTGTTAAATAGTAAATTTAACAATAAAGAGCTTACTTAGTTTGGGGTCATTGTCTAGATAAAACATGATAAGTCTCTTAAATCAAATAAAGAGTCTGCCCTAAATGTTAATTAACAAAATGAAAAAATTCAAATTAAATCAAATAATTACTTGATGAAAATTACTAAATTAAGTAAATAATAATAACAATCAATTATTTATAGAAATAATTAATAATAATAACAATCATTAAGTACTTAATTAAGTAAATAATAAAACACGAAATAACAATCATTAGTTATCGTTAATGTTTATTCAAAGCATGCCCCGTAATAATTACCAAATACAGTAATTAAACCTTAAATAAGAATCAATATTTATTAATAGTCATAAAAATTGTTAAGCCAAATCATTAATGCTTATTCTTAAATGCAAATTATGAATTAATGAATCTATTATATAATAATTATACTCAGTTGGAAAAATTATTTTAAGTAATATTTAAATAACTACAAATTTAGTTAATACTATTACTATATAACAAAAATTTTAAATTAAATACTAAAATAAATTATTAATAATAAAAATAATGGTTAAATTAAAGTAATAAACAGTTCAAGTTAAATTTAATGACCCATATAATTTTACGGGTTTGACATATAAAGGTCAATTTATGTGGACTCGTAGACCGTATGAGTATCTTAAAAAATGGCAGTTTATAAACAGTAATAAAAAATGGTAATAAAAATCATTAATGTTTATTCATATTTATATAACCTCCCCGTACTTACTACGGGGTCATTCACTAGTTTTATTTTAAAAATGTTTAATAAGGTTGGCCGGCCATTTTAAGGGTAGTTTGGTCATGTAAAATACTTAAATGCCTACGTGGACAATTTCTAAGAATGACCATTAATGAAATTTTAACCAAAGGTGAGTTTTGGACAATAAAACTCAATGACAATGCTCTCTTGAGGTTTTGAAAAGTCATGATGAGAGTTTTGAGAGAAATGTAAAAAAGTCATTTTGAGTTTTATATAGTATGCCATTGTAAAATTATTAAATAATTAAAGGAAGAAATGTAAATCTAATATGGACAAACATAAATAATTAATTCATGTAAATTAATTTTAACAATTTATTATGCTTAATAAATATTCCATATTTTAGTGATATATTTTGTGTGTAATTAATGTGAACTTAATTCTATTATTTATATAGTAATTCACCACGTGGTCCATACCTCCTAATTTCATAAGGCCTGTACGGGAAGATGATTTGATGAATTAATCTTGCCTCGGGGCTTTTCCAAAAAAGAAATCACTTAATTGAATGATTTTTCAACTACATTAATTATTTTAATTAACTATATCTTTTACTTAACTACTTAATGAATTAAATAAGCCGCTTAACTATACCTATTATTTAACTATGTCTAAGTTAATTAGAATTAATAAATTTAATTTATGTAATTTCTTTAAGTGAATGAATAATTTAACCATATTAATTAATTTGGATTTCTTAAAACTAATTTAGGGTCTGTTTGGTTCGTAATTGGAATTGGAATCGGAATTAGAATCGAAATTCTCCGGAATCAAAATCGGAATGGTCCATTCCCATAGTCTATTTAGTTCAGACAGGAATAGAAATGGAAATTAAAATCAGCAGGAATGAGATTTCATTCCCAAAAAAGAGGTAAGGAATGATTATTCCCTCAAATAGAGAAATGTCATTTCAGCAAAAATGGAAATGAGATTCCGATTCCGTCCAACCAAACAGTTGGAATCGGAATTGTCCATTCTAATTCTGATTCCAGACCCCTATTCCTATAAACGAAATGGACCAAATTACCCCAACTACATTAACATATTAGTTCTACTTCTCATATGCACCAATTGTTTAAGTGAATTAATATTTAGCTTGATGAAGTGAATCAAGTGTCAACTTTTAATTTAACCAAGTTAGGTTAACTACATTGATGTATTTTTCTTTTAGCACATATTGTGAATTAATGAAGTGAACAAAGGGTCAAACTAATTGATGAAGTCTACTTAATTTTTTTAGATTATTATTGTATGAAATAAGGGTCAGTTTAATTAACAAAGTTCCCATTTTTTTGGCAAAAAGTAAATTTATCTGGAGTATATTGCCTTTTTTTTTAGAGGGAGTATACTGCTAATGGGTTTTATTAAATGGCCTTGGGTGATCCTCGTAGGCTGATCATGGCCGGTCATTTAAGACCCTTTTTTGTAGTAATAGTATAACTGTTCAAGTATTTAAATAAGTAGTTTAAGAATCACGGGTCAGGTTGACCCCTGAATTGTAGTAGAAGGATGTCACATGGACCCACTTATGCGGTCTTCCTCACCCATTTGTTACAAAATGGGTTTGAGTTATGGGTGGTTGCAGAGGAAATTATCAACAGAAATCCCTGTTCACAGACTCGATTTTTATTAGGCTGCATTTGGAACCAGTTTAGAATATTTTTGTATTCTGTTTCATTTTTGCCTGTGTTTGATAACATTATATTTATGTATTGATAAATGACAGACCAATGCATATTTACATTGATAATAAAATATAAAAGTACATCAATAAAAAAGAAGTAAATTTGCAATCAAGTGGGCTTTTGATAAAAAAAGCATATGTTTTGTTAAAATTCATGTTTGCATCCATTACAACTAAAAGACTATTTGATAAGAAGATAAATTTGTCAGTGCAAAACTAACCCAATTTTACAATTTATATGAACCGTTTTGCACCCTACATATTTGCATTCACACTTATTTGCATCATTTCCAAACCTTAGGGATAAAAATAATCCTCCATCCCCAATCCTTAATGGAGACGATTTCCCCATTAGGGACCCGAATCCTTGAAAATTTTAAATCAAATGACAGACGTCCATCCATAAACCATTAAAACGACCAGTTCCTCTCTCTCTCTCTCTCTCTCTCTCTCTCTCTCCCCTCCCCTCCCCTCTTAATTTTGATCTTCTTTCGCTTGTCGAGCAAAAACAAAGCAGAGCATATTGATCTTCTTTACCGGCTAAAAAAACAAAATAGGGTATACTTGGAAAACACTGGGTCCATTTGGTTTACAGTTGGAATCAGAATGGTCTAGTCCCATAGCCTGTTTGGTTCAGACATTAATTCGAATGGAAAATTGTATAAGTTGGAATGAGATTTCATTCCTAAGCGAGAGGAGAATGGCCATTCCGTCAAATCAAAGAATCTCATTCCAATAGGAATGGGAATGAAATTCCAATTCCACTCAACCAAACAATTAGAATTGGAATGAGCGATTCCAAACCACCTTTCCTGCAAACCAAACAGGCCTCAATGATTTATAAAATGGATGCCAATGGGCAATGCTTAAAACCGAAAATCTCAGAGAGAGTGAATGAGTCATATTTGAAAAGAGAAGAGAAGATATGGGAATGAAAAGAAAATAAGATATGTTAAACATATTTGGTGTTGAAAAGAATATGTGAAATGTTGAATAGATGACGTTGATAGAGATTAGGGAGGAGTTTGAGTTTGGTATATGTACTTAGCTGAGTTTTGACAAGCTTCCTTCTATTTCATGATTTAGAATCTTTAAATTGGTTGATAGACATGATGACATGGCATAATGGGAGGTCTAGGTAGAGGAAAGAGAAGAATGAGAGAGGCTCATTGGAAGGACTATAAAATGGGAATGAAAAAAGAGAGAACTAAACGAGGATGGGTAGCATGAATGCATGTTTCTCTTCCACCCAGGATTGTAAAAGATCAAATCAAATTGGATATTTCTATATTCAAATTGAATTTGTTAATATCTAAATTGAAATCGAATGTTGTCCATTTGGGTTCGGATTGAATTTGGATATATTGATAAATTAAACTAAAAATTATTAATATGAACAAAAATGAAAATGTGACCTAACTCTTTAGTAAACATACAATGTTTGAAAGTTGAAACAGGTTTGACTCATATCATATTCCTGAAGTGCTTTTTCATATTGACCAATAACATGTTGGATCATATCAAAGGGTTATTGAGAAAAAAAGTTTAACAGTAAGCAAGGAGCACAATCCCAATTAGAAGATTACAGCCATGTATTATATATATCATATAATGAGTTCGGCTTCAGTCAGGGCAAAGCTTGTTCGAGCAGTCTTTACTGCTTTGCATTGAGAATATTTCTATACTTATATGTTTTATTTCATGGAAAGATATTCTCAATGCAAGGTTGGGAAAGGCTGTTAGAATGGTGTGGGCACAGGTTTGCCCTGAAGGAAGCCGATCTCTCTTATAATCCTGTAATCGATATAACGTATTGTGCATGTTTTATGTAAAGGTGTTTACAGTTCGGTTAATTGAATCATGATTTTATTTTTTTAAATTAAATCAATTCTTCAGTTTTTGGAAAACTGTGAATCAAAACCAATTGGTTAATCAATTGATTAATTCGGTCTTTGATGGATTTGGTTCTTCAGCTTTTATATTTATAATATATTATCAATAAATATATAATATAAATATTATATATAATTCAATTAATTTCCGATTTGGTTAATTGAAACCAAATCAACCAATTCAGTTAATCAGATTTTTTGGCTTGGTTTCATCGGTTCAATTTAATTTACGGTAGTAGGTTGATTCTTGCAAAATTAATTTGGACGAACCGTAACAAGGTTTTATAAAAAGGAAAATTTTCATTTTATTACTTAAACTTTCAAATATATCACTGCAGTACCCGAATTTTCAAACCCTCACTTTGGTCCCGTTAGTGCTCCGTCAGGTACATCAGTCACATGATGACATGTGACGACTTAAATATTTTAATATATCCAAAATACCCTTTATACATACTTGAGGACCATTTTACCCTTTTTAAATCGGTTTCCCTTAATATTTCCCCAAAACTAACCGTTGGTTGAAGCTGAACGGTGAAGACGGTGGTGTTTCCCCGCCACTGCTTGTTGCTCCAATCTACACCGACCGGAGAAGGGTTGAACGGCTGGACAAGAAAACCTAGGTATTATACTTATTTTTGTGTTTATTTTGGTTAAGGAGGGTTTTGTGTTGGGCAGTGAAGAAGAGGGAGAAAAATGAGGGTTTGGAGGGAAAATTTATAGTGGTTTCACCCAATGATTAAAGTATCGATATTGGGTATTGTATCAGATAACTCGGATATGGATACGTTTTGGGAATGCATGGAATAAAAGATATAAAAATGCTTGGATATGCTAGTGAAATGCATACGAATCACATAAATACATTAATCATATTAAACCAAAAGTTGAATTATCTATGAATAAGATATAAACACATGAGAAATGCATAGTTCAATAGGTTATATGAAGAGAAATATTACAATAAATAATACCGGGACTCTAGAACATTTAAACATTGTACAATAATTATTACTCGTTCAATTTTATAATTATAATTTTCAATTTTTATTAATTTTTGGGAATATTTATTAATTTAGTATTTTATTTAAATAACAACCATTTTTTAAATAATAAATATGTTTTCATTTTTAACATAGAATGTTTTTATTTTACACATAATTGTAAAATAAAACAAATAAATCATTTAAGGTAGATAAAATAAGTTATATTTAATTTTCAGTTTTTATTAAATTTTTTGGGAAAATTAAATCTTAAATTATTTGTTTCAGTTTTTATAATTATAATTTTCTATTTTCCATTAATTTTGTTGGAAAATTTTATTTATTTAGTATTTTTATATAATAACTCTATTTTTTCAAATAATAACTATGTTTTCATTTTTAACATATAATTATGTGTAAAATAAAATATATAAATCATTTAAGGTAGATTAAATATATTATTTTTATAATTTTTAGTTTTATTAATTTTTTTGAGAAAAATAAATCTTAAATTATTTATTTTAGTTTTTATAGTACTATTTTTTAACTTGTATTAAAGATGAAAAACAATCCAAAAGTACTCAATGTATAATTTTGTCAAACTAGACACGAATACATTTCCATATCAGTGTATATCGGACCATATCTACCGATACACTGTGATACAACCTGATATGGAGGCATATTGTATCGATATGCACGACTCGTAAGATAGGTATCCAATTGTAGCGCATCCTGTATCCATGATCATGGATACAGATACGATACTCCCTATATTAGAAGTATCGTATCAATACCTTAATCCTTGGTTTCTTTCAACCAAGTGTGGCAGGGAAACAGAGAGCGAGAAAGAAGCAGGGAAACAGAAATAAACCCAAATATGATCGAGGGTGTTTGATTCTATTTACGTTTATTGATGGTGCCACATAGGTGCCATTTCAGCATTTTTTCTCTCTTGCTCTTTTGCATACATCGAAAATGTAAAAAGTGAACTTTGGTTTATGTGCATGTCAATCGTTTGTAAAAGTTATTTTATGAAGCTTCCACAAACGGCCAGGCATTTATTCACTATTATGCTGAAGTGGTGTCTAGTGGCACAGGTCCGGTACAGGTACAGAAGCGGATAAATGGAAGGCTCGCGGCTCTAAGTATGGCGGCACTGTTACGGGTGGAGCTGACTCCTGATAAGATGGATCACATCTCCCCTCACAGAACATTCCTGCCGTGTATTAGAAACATCTCCCAATGACAGTATCATACGCCTGCTATAATCTTCATTCAAATCTATTTGGTAACCACTGTTTCGACGCTCTATAGTCTATATCAATTACGAGAAGGAAAGAATCAGCTTCTGGCCTCAATCCCCCAAAAAATCATAAACATTTCTTCTTATATAGAATACAAAGAAGAAGAAGCACATTAATGTAGTTCCTATTCGTAGATCATTTCATTCCTTTCCTTCTTGAAACAATTTTTGGTTTTAGTTAATGAAATCTCCCCTTTTGACAACTCTCCATACTTGATGCAATGTACGATATAACCCATTGCTCTCTTCTTGTTTTGGACATTTGATGCAACGGGTGTCTATCTATGTTTATTCTGATTACTCCCCCCTGATCGTCGGCGGCGACTGAATACACCGGTATTTCTCTCCCGCAACTCTTTCTAAGACACACTCGCCGGCGGCGACCGCTGCAACTTCGAACAGGAGCTCTGTGATTGTTGTGAACAGTGACTGTCCGTCTCAACCAAAAAGGTTTAAAGAGGTGTATTTGTGTCATTCCACTTGCCCGTTAACGTCGATTAACACTTCGAGACCAAAGCGAGAGTTTTTGAAAATTCGAGTATTGCAATGATACGTTTGAAAATTTTTAGGTATACACTACTCTCAAAGTCCAGGATTCTAAAGTGAAACTTTCCTTAAAAAATTCCTCTGATTTTAAGTTTTCAACCCCATGAAATGATAGCTGAACGACTTAAAAATGGAGACCGAATCTGCTCCTCATACCTTGCGCCTCACACGCATATGTTATTATGCATTCGAAACATTTCCCGTATTTATTAATTACTAGTCAGGGAAGATGTTACCCATGCATAGCTGAGGCGCCCATTTGTGAGAAGCAGATCCCGTCACCTAAAGATGACGGAAGTGGCCATGTCCCTCTTTAGATAGATCAAGCATGACTGCATGACCATGAGATAGGGACTCACAAACCGATTAGGAACTCTCCGTGTACAGTCATATACACAAGATGTGGTTAATTGCATAAATAAAATTTGTTATCAGAAGCACAACATACATGCATGCAAGTTGTTGAAATGGTTTTTGAATCGTCATTGATCTAGACGGTTCGACCGTTTGGTTTGGATCATGATTCGATTCGATCTGAGATCCAATTTTATTTGGTCGAATTTAGATCACTCTTGTTCGAATTTTTAGATTGGATTCAAATTACCTCTATTTGAACCGATATGTATTATATATTTATAAATATATAATATATATATATGTTATTTATTTATTTATAAATATATTTTATATTATATTTTTATAAATTTGTTATATTATTTATTTTTTATAAAAAACATGTATATATATGATGAAAATAATTAAAAAAATACTTGTTTTTTTTATTTTTACTTTATTTAAATTAGTATATTTTAATTTTTTTTTAATAATTTATTAATTTTTAAAAGAAAACAAGTCGGATTGAATTAGATCCAAAGATCCGACTTACCAATAGGATTCGAATTCAAATCAAGTCCTATCAGATTCCGATCGGATCAGATTCGACGTTTGCATCCCTGCAAAAAATCATCTAGGCATTTGGTTCATTTTACCCCCAAACCAAATTCCACTGATCTAGGTGGCTGAACTATTGACCCATTCAACCTAGACAAATAGTTTTTGGTCTTTTTTGTTTTAATTAATTTTTATTTTTTTAAATTAAAACGAGCCTTTCATTTGGATTAGACGATCAAACCATTGACCTGGAAACCAATGGCCAAAGCGATTCCGATTCTGGGTTGGTCTTTAAAACATTGTTGTTGAACACTCATATATAAGACCGGATTTAGTCCTCGTAAAATTTGTTCCTCACACCTTCCTCACAACACTTATATGCATGTGATCTCACTTTGAAGTATGAATAAGAGTTGGGATTTCCTACCAACAAAATATGTTCCAACATGATTTGGCACCGCATATCTCACTATCAGACTGGGATCCACCATAAAAGTGGAACCTGCCATCTATGAGATGTGTGGTGTTAGATCATGTTGGGGGTGTTGGCAGGATATTCAAAAATCAAATAAAAAAGAGGTTCAACTTCAATCCCAAATAGTTGGGACCAACAATATTGGCGAAGGTTCAACTTCAACCCTAAATGGCTTTTTAGTGTCTAATAGAGTGAGAAACATGATATATAGCCATTCAAATACCCAACCATCATATATGTCACCTTAAGGCTATGTTTGGTTTGAAGTAAGTTGTAGGAAAAGGAAAGGAAAGAAAAGCTAGGGAGACCTTTATAAATCTTGTATTGGTTTCCCTGTCTTTCCCTTTCTCTCCCTACCTTTTCATTCAAACCAAACATAGCCTAAAGATTCTTGTGTGTAGATGCCCTAACAGAAAACTCACTTCCCTCTCATTTTAGTGATGCAAAATTGCAAACAACAAAACTAGAGTATTGAAGAAGTGTCTTTTTCTTATTGAAAAATAATAGTTCTATCTAGAGAGAAGCTGACATTTACCAGTTAATGGTGATTCAGTTGGTAGATTTTCAGACTTGTAATAGAGACTTAAGATCAAATCCCACTGTCACCGAGGTCATGAATACTCCTGGTAGCTTAAACAAGAATAATAATAATAATAATAATTACCATTTCAATTAATGTAAAAAGATGAAAACATGTACACAAGCAAAACCCCTTTGACATGAGCATTTGTAAAAGCAATGGTAAGAATATTTTTCTCATCCTACTCGATCACGAAAGTATCATTAAATTTCTTCTTTCTTATTTTACTCAAGTATGCGTTATGCTGTATATCCACCTCCTTATTATAATTTATAAACTCTCAAAGTTTCACTAGGATTCATTTCATCGTTCTAATTGCTTTTGACCATCTATAACAGCGTTTCAAAGCTCGATAATTTTGATCAACCCAGATCAAGTCGGCTAGGAAAACCTAGCAAGATTGGCCTTTTGGCCCTAGCTAACTAGGATCAACAAGTCCGGAACTTTGCCTGCTGGATGAGAAAAGATGTCGGCTGAATTTATAGCTTAGTCAAATCAAAACTACCTGGTTTGAAGACAAATTAGCCCTCAAAATTATGTTGTTGATTGTACCTGTTTCTTAAATAAACCAAAATCTTGTGCTTGAGTTTCTGGTTTTCAAAAGACATGTTTTTGTGTAGAGATTTGATATCATGGTACATCATAAACACTATCTATACTCCAAATTTTGCTTTTTGTTTCAAAAGTCATTGCTCCTATGATTCTTGTTGAGATAAAATCAACTTACTTTGCTTCTCAAAACAACAACAAAAAAAAATACTTTTATTTTTTAAATGAAAATAAAACCATTGATATTGTACACATAAACCTATACGATCTTATAAAAAAAATAGAAAATCAAAACCTTGCATCGCATCATTATAGCGTGTAAATCATTCCAATAAAAGAAAAAAGAAAAAAAAAAAAAAAAAAACAGTAGAACGTGGGGCATATCTCAAGGGACATTCGATATTGTGGGTTGGTTGCTTGGTCACTCACTTGGAAGCCATCCTTTTTTTTTTTTTCAAGTCCTTTCAACTTTCTTTTTGGGCTTCATACATCAATTAATGCATGGCCCTTGAATTATTGGGGCACTACCACCATTAAAGTATGGGAACTTTATTTACCTTGACATTTGGAATCTCACCAAATAAACACATGTACCTGGTGATATAGTAGGGCTTAGCGTCCGTCTGATTGGCATATTTGGATCTACATGTGAGATCTTTTCTCCTCCAATGGTGGGTTCATGAGTCAAAGATCAATTGACACGTGTCCCCCTCTTCCAAACCCATTTATTCCTCCTGTTATATAGATCATTCAACTCCCACTCCCACCAACATAATCAGAAAAAGAAGAAGAATATGCTACTACACGAGGTGGGCACAAGAGTTGAGATGTGACATAAACACAGTGGGGGGGGAGTGGCTGGACAATGGCCAACATGCACTCTTTGGTCAGACAGCTCCCTTCTTTGCCGAAAGATGAAAATTATGCCTCGTAAACTCATCATCCTTCCTGGATGAGTGGGGATGGGGACCATTCCTTCGGTAGATGGGTTTTCTGTCGTTTCTGCTTAACCTCGGTAGCTTGCAGCCCAACTCAAAGACTCGGTCTTTCTTCTGTGTTTGGGACCTTGGATGCTTTCTTTCGGTTATTTTGAATTTTGAACTCTGGTGGCCGGGCCCAATGGTCACCCCTGCGTTTGCAATTAATCCTTGGGCCCAAACTGCAAACCTAGACCCTGAGCTAGTCGGGTCCGGCCTGACGCAGGTTGACTTTGTCCAGATGAGATGGGCCCTAGTCCTAGTCCTAGTCCAAACAGCCAGTGAGCCAGGTGACTGACTGGGTTTGAGGGTACCCAGTGGCCACTAACTTTAGAATTTAGATGGGTTAGGTTGGGGTTCATGGGTGGTCCCCAATCGGCCAATCCCCATAGATTGACTCAGTCAGAGAGAGGATGAGTGGGTTCGTTTCATTTCTGTGCTGAAAATTGAAAGTTGAAAGTTGAAACAGAATGTATTCCAACAATTATGGCTGGATGGAAGAACATTATAACAGGGAGGGACATATTCAGTATTCCAAGCTGGGTACCTAACAAGTAACAATCAATCAAGATTCCCATGCGCTTACTCTTACAAGTTACAACAATGTCTATGCAATGCACATCATCATTTAATCGTATTGAGATTTGAGAGTATGGTACATACAGGTACGCCCAATTCTGTATTCTGTAGTGTACACTGTACAGAAACAGAAGCTACGAGTACAATGGACAATGGACAGATTATAGATAGATGGGTGATGGGTTGGGTTGCAGGGTCTGGATGAAGTAAGTAGGACCGGTCCAAAGTGAGCCCACGGCCATTCTGAATGTGCTCTGTTTACTGACCAAGTTGAAAATGTCAGCCGGCCCCAACCCAAGAATGAGTTGCTTGGTACTTGCTGGGTCAATAATAAGCATGGCTTTACGTTTTTGTTTGAATGCTCTGTTGACGTGGGATATGGGAGGTAGAGATGGGTTGGGGAACTGGGAATGGAGAAGCAGTAAACCGAAGCTGACAGAAACTCGGAATCTGAAACCGCAACAATGGATGCAAGAACTGATAGTGATGGTATTGGGCCCAAAGTCCACTACCACCAGAAAGATGCACTCTCCCATCACCCATCCCATCCCATCCCATCCCATCAGGTATTAGCATTTCGCCTGCCACTGGGGTCTGGGTGTGTTATTGCTCATTACCACACCCACACCCACACCCCCATTTGGAATGATATATGCCTTCATACAACGATCGGAACACTCTGTCATATAATTTTTCTTCCTCCCTTTTGGTAGTGATTAATTAATAAAAATTAAGGCAACTATCCCTCTAGCTGGAGTAAAAAAACACAAACACACACACCCTTTGTAATTCTCTCCACGAGTTAGGTTCTGCTGTGCACAATCCGTCCTCACAGTCCTTACCGCCATGCATTGAAAATATCTCCACGTTAATAAAAAAATACAAGTACTAAATGTTTTCGATGCATGGCTGCAAGGGCTGTGAAACCGAATTCGGATTAGGCTAAGGCTTTGGCTGTTCAGTGGACTGTGGAATCAATGACAAGGTTCTACTCCAGTAATAAATTTATGGGTTTCACTGTAAAAGATGCGGGCCCATGTATTTTATTACTGACGTAAAACCTTATAATTGATTCTACAGCCAATGCATTCAGCTAAACCTTACTATGTGAAAACAGAGACGAATCCAAATTCACCACAACTGTATATTAATAGGTTAGATGTGTGAGTCCCATGCAGCATGAATTCAGAATATTGATGTATTCATTCATGATAAATTACATTACCTGTGAGGAGATCTAGTTCCTATCCCTGAACCCGAAGACCCTCTTAACCCTAGATGAAGGTGGGATTCTATCCCAAGTCCTACTTATAACCACCAGCCAGCGACCTTATTACCAACAAGCTAGATCAGAACACTCTGACCCTATCGATTGAGTGTGTTTGGTGCTATTCTAATGGCATTAAGATTTAAGATGGTGTCAGTGAAGGAGAGCATAAAAATTTTAGTAGAAACTCAGGAAACTTGCAAAGAAGGCATGGCGGCAAGTACCACTAGACGGGTTTATTTTCTTCTCCAAGCCTCAGAGACATTACCATAGACTTTACTAACCAAATAATGTTGTCGTACTCGGATCAGAGAGGATGGTTGGACCGTTAGAGTTGGAATAAGAAATTAAAAGGGGTCTTCGGCTGCCCAGCATGAAAAGAGAAACGATTTCAACCATCCAATCTATAACTGTATTAGTAATCGAATGATAAATGCTGATGAAAAATAGGGTCTCCCTATCATCTTTAATCTATGTAAGTATTTAGCATCGGTACTGAGAACATTGCATGCTTGTTGGGTATGTTAAATTGCGTAGTGTTTATTTTTTGTTTGGAATAGGTTCTGATATATAAGCGGTTTTTTTTAGAAAAACAGTACTGGTTTTGTTTGGTACCAGTGCTGGTAGTAACATTGATCTATATTATCCAATGTCTAAGATGATGTCATGTCATTGCATCGTTGTCAGTAATGCACCATTTTCCTAAAAAATAATGAATTTGATGTTACTTCATTTCCCGATTTTCAAGGTTTGATCTGAAGTAACGTTTTTTTCTAGAAAAACTGTATCAAACAAAAGGATGTTGTTTGAAGCACCGTTTTCTCTGATGTAGTGCCTATATGGCACTGTTTTCTCAGAAAATGACATTGATGCCAAACATCGCCTATAATATTCTTTTCTTCTATACAAATAGTGTGAAGGTGTAGTGATCAGCTGAGTATACTTGCTTGAGATATTACAAGAATTGTAAATATAAAGCTAGTTTACATACCTTAATGAATCCAAACCATAGGCGAGGGGACGTTTTAGGTTTCACTGAGTTTCCCATCCAAAAATGATTACCACCATTCAAGTAGGCTGACAGTTTGTCATGTGGTCACCTGGTAAAGAAAAAGTCCAAAATATGTACCTAATAATCAACACTGCACTCGGCTCAATTGGTGGACCAAGTAGGGCTGCCATTTTATTGCTCTTAGTGACCAACCACACTACAAACCTATAAGCTGAACTGGAATTGGGGCAATGCTTAATTAGTGAGCTGCACTAGCTCTGTTTTTTTACCTCCCGTCACTTACCACCATGACTGAAACGGAGCCTGTAAAGTCACCTTCAATGTCACTAGACGAGTTGCCACCGTCTACATTTCTATTCATAGTACTGGGCTAGTAAATTGGTTCGTACACGTGGACTCCACATATCAGATGGACATGGAGGGTCCGGAGTGTCGAGGAAACAGAACCACCACTGAAAGATAATCGTGCATTGCTGGTTTACAGACAAATCCTTTGTGATGACTGGTGTTTCAGAGAAGTTGTTGCAAACGATGATTTGAAGCAAAACCGAGTTCTTTCTCATCATGGGATTTCTTTGAAAGTGATAAATAGAAATTGAAGGTGATGATTTTGTGAGATTGTTCTGGGTTTTGCAGTGGTTCTCATCTTCTCAAGAGAAAGACGGTGTATTGGCTTCACTTCTCTGCTTCTTCTTCCTCCTCTCCCTTTTACAAACCCACAAAGTTGGATCTAAAGAGTCCAAACCCACAAACACCTTCTAGGCTTCTACCACCTCTCCTACTCCGTTGGCCCCACACCACCTCCTATGTTTTCTGGCAGAGGCAGGCCATGTTGTTTCTGACTATCCAAGGATGGAAATATGGACTGGAGAGCACTAATGTTGACAAAGATATTACTATCAAATTTGTTAGTGCCCATCATACCGAAGCAATTTGTTTGTTATCTGTTATCTCTGAAGCTCTACCCCCAACTCAATCAAACTCTTTTATTCAACTTAACAACTAAGCATATCCCTTTTTTCCTTCTCTTAATTTCATTTCAAAAAGAATAAATTTTAAGTACAATTGCAAAAGAAGAAACCCATATCCTAACTAATTATAGATTTAATTTCTGCATATAGTCTTCATTTTTAACTTCAATGGTTTTGATAACATTAATTGAAATTTCTACAGTAAACTCACACAAGCTAAAGTGCCTTCCGGTAGCCCTGTTACGAAGTTGTGGACTGCAAAAAAGAGCTGGGGTTTAGACTTTAGAGCTTGAAATTGAAGTTTCTACCAAGAATGCTTGGCATTTATGAAGGGGGGATACAACTAGACAACACAGTGACATCAAGTGACATGTAACTAGCAACTTGGAGTTGGCCATTGTCAAATATTCTCAGCCTCTCAAGCAACCACAACGCTAAACTCCTATCCTGGGTTTTGATTAGGGGTGTTCAAATTCGGTTGATAAACCGAAAATCGAACTGAACCAAACTTCATAAGCTAATTCGGTTCAATTAAATCGACTATCTGTTTGGTTTGATATTTATTTTTTTTAAAAGAAAATCGGTTTTCAGTTTCGGTGCGGTTTGACTAAAATTTTCAATTGAATCAAACTGAAAACCGAATTAATGTTGTTATTTAGTTAAGTATATTAAATATTAATGCTTTATTTAATACTTTATGTTAATTAATTATTATATTTTCCAATGAATAATTAATAATAGTTAATTAAAACCTAGAGTCATTATTAATTGTTTATTAGTCATTAATTAATCATTAATCATTAATTACTTTTGAAAATGGTCAATTCGCCAATTCTCCACTGGCATAGGGCTTTGGACCTATTTTATAGCTTTTAATTAATAATAGCTAATTAGTTAAAACCATTGGACTTTGGGGTCATTCTAACTTTTAATTAATAATAGTTAATAATTAATTAATTAAAATTATTGGGTTTTGGGGCCATTTTAACTTTTCATTAATAACACTTATTAAATGCTTATCATTTATGTGGAACCAGGGTCCAATCGAATCGAAAACTGAACCAAACCAAACCGAATTTGGTTAGGGTTGTTTCAGTTCTAAAATATAATTTGGTTCGGTTTTGTTAGAGGAAATGATAAAACCAAATAGTCGATTAGATCTTCAGTTTAAACCAAACCAACCGATTGTACACCTCTAGTCTTGATAAATGACTCAGGCGTGCCCCAAAACAAAGAGGACTGGTATCTCTTTTATTTCTCTTCATCTTTTTTTCTGTCAAGTCACCCTGATATTTATAAAAGGAATTCAAACAAAAACAGTTCAACTTGCCATGGGATGATTGGAGCTGCAGAGCATACAAAAGAAAAGACAACCAACATTCAAGCACTTGGCTACTTGGCTTACTTTGTGTTGAACTGAAGGCCTAGAACGGACCTCAATTTGACTTCAGAAGCTCTGTTTCAGTCATGGTGGTAAGCAATATGGAACTTATCGCTATCTGTCTAGGTCAGTAATGTTTTTCGTCTGGGTCATTGACGAAAGAAAAGTTTTTGTTGAGTTTTTCAAAAGTGTAGGGAGTACTTGTTATAACGAAACTATAAGGAAGGTTTTTATAATTATCAAAAACTTCAAGAAAAGTTTTTGTATTTTTCCCTATTTTTAATTCTATGCAATTTGACGGTGGGCTAAACAAAGGGGCAATGGGAATAAATAGTTCCCAGGTCTCTAATGCGAATGTGCCAACTGGACCACCAACCATCTGACAGCTGGCATTGGTATTGAGTCGTCATAATTCATACCCCGTTCCAAGCCCTAGGTCTGCTCAGCCACCGACTGCAATGCACTTTGATGGGGTGTAAACTACTCCAGTAGAACCGCCATGTAGGTGCTGATGTGGACCACTCCTGGTCGAGCTGTTCAACACGGCCAACATGGAGAACGGTGATGTGGCATGTGACCATTCGCTGTGGAGGAAGATTGTTGCACACCACGGACCCCAAACAAGGAGGGACACATGACAAACACTGGACTTGGTCGGACCTCTCTCACGGGAACACAAAACCAAATCCTAGAACCCTGATCCAGTATAATGGTCCCATGCAGGTATTTAAGGGCACACTGCCTAAGGTATATTCTTTTTCCACACTCCATTCTAAGTCTCTAGATCAGCTCCCTATGATCAACTCGTCCTCACTAACTTGGCCTATTGATTTCTAATCTCCTTCACTGATTTGAGTGTCAGAATCAAGGTTCAAAATATCGATATGCTGGTAGGGGTGTATAGGGCGATATTGATAGCTTTTTCTTTTTTACTTTTTTTTATTTTTTCCAAAATCGGTTCAGGGAGACAAGTTTAGGGCTCCACCCCCTGAACTGGTCAGACCCCCAATACACTCATTATAGGGACGTATCAGAGAGGTCCCGGAATGATACTTATCGGTCGATATGGGCCGATATGTAACGATTCTTTGATCCTTGATCAGAATACTTCTTTACCGCTCTGCGGAGAACCACCTCAGAGACCTTGATCTTTATATTTACAGATCATCAGATTTAGGGGTGTCCACGGTTCGGTTAACCGAAAACAAACCAGTACCACCAGTTAACTAGTCAGTTGGTTTCGGTTTTTGATTGGTTCAGTTCTTTAGTTTTTCAGTTTTTTATATTTATAACATATATTATATAAATATATGTATAATATTATATTATAAATAACAAGTGATATATAATATATTTACAAATAGATCATTATAAATATAATATATGTATATTTCGGTTTTTTCTAAGGTAACCGAAAACTGAACCAATTCTTTGGTTTTTCAAAAATACCAAATTGATTGATTCAATTACAAAAACATTTTCCAGTTCAGTTTTCTCAGTTCAATTCAATTTTTCGATTTTTCTTGAACACCTCTAATCAGATTCAGCTTAGCTCGTCCAGCTCTTTAGAACAACGTCACACTCATTGAATTATTCAATTAAAATTGCCCGACAAAATTATGATAGAGAAGAACTGAGCAATCAAATGACGGAGTCTAATCTCTTATTTTTTAAAAAAACCAACCCAGTCGCTTTTGGTTTGAAAAGTTAATGCAGCTGGAACGCCATTGTAGTTGTACATCTCAGCAAGGTGCATTGGTTGATTCACCCCGATTCCCTGAACCTAATCTTACCGTAAAATACTGTTTTTTTTCTTGTTCACAAGTCAATTCCGATCTTTACCCCGTTCCCAATACAACTGACACGCGAATTAGCACCATATTAGACGTGTCGTATAAATATTACGAGTCATCCAAATTCACAACAACTCCTGAATCACTGAATGGTCGAGGTGTCTATTCCGTTTGATGCCATATAGGCATCACATCAGAGAAAACAGTGCTTCAAACAATATCCTTTTATTTGGTATCATTTTTTCAGAAAAATAAGTTGTCTTATTCTAGATCATATCCTAGAAATCAGAAAAGTGTGATCTGAAGTAACACCAAATTTAATGTTTTACGAGAAAACAATACATTACTACCAATAGTGCAATGACGTGGCATTAATGTAACATCATCTTAGACGTTGAATAATATAAACCATGTTGAAAACATTACTGCCAGCACTGATACCAAAAAATAACTTATGTAGCAGGCTGACAGCACTGGTTCCAAACAAAAAATTTACAACTCTACATGATCCCCGTCACTTTTTACGAGAAAACGGTGCAATGTTCCCATAACCAATGCCAAATACCTACTTACGTTTTTCAAGCGAGGTACCTCTTCAGTACGATAGAAATTGCTGTCTTGGGACTAAGCAAACACATTTTATTGGTGTGTCAAGTTCCAAAAGAATAGAAAACTCACCATAGTTGCTCAACCATTCCTTGAATTTATTGACCTTGTCTTCATTCTTCAATTCCATTACTAGATTGAAAGTAGTTTTATTATGATTAGAAACAAATCAAGACTCGATACATGCTGTACATCCTCCTTTTTTATGTAAGAACTAAGAACAAGTAACAAGCAGAAACTCCTATAAGATGAATGTAGAAAATTAAATATTTCATTTCATTGAAGGGAGGGACAAAGTCACCAACCGAACAATTGAATCAACTCAGTCCCTTCGCTAACTCAGTTTAGATACAAACTATCCAAAATTCGTACTTGATCACTTTTAGACGACTGATAAATAAGAGTCTTTATTAGACTCCGGCAGAATACTACCCAAGTGTTGCACAATCTAAAAACCTCCAAAATCTCAGACGTCTAACCTTTCTGTCTGCTAATTCTTCCGTGCATCAGTCTCTTTCTCGAATGGCGTTGAAGTACTCATAAAATGGATTGAAGGATGATGAGCTCGGCAGAAGACAATATTTGTGGCGAAACATCCAATCTCTCACTTCCCTTCCCAATCATTGTCCCCATGCACAGGCCCTAAAACACAGCATAAAGGGATACAGGTGTATAAGCAACTAAGCACTTGGCTTACCTCTCCATGGGGAATATGAAATTATGGAGCACTCGTAACATTGTATGAAAAACGTTTACTTCTTACTCCATCTAAAGAACCACAAAGATCATAATACCAGAGATCAGAGCGATGAAGTTGCTTTCTAGCAATACTAAATAGTAGCCCACGGTGAAGTAAATACAGAACCAAGTCTAAATATGCCAATAATAAAACTTAATGCATTTGTATTTTGAAATATTGAACGGTTGAACTCCAGTAATATTAACTATCAACTCCATGCTAATAGGAACTGCAAATCCAGAAAATACCGACTGTTGACAATGGTGTTAGGAACAACACTTGAGTTGAAACACTTGCCATCTTTAGTGACGCACTGCATGACCCATGGCAGAGGGGATTTGAACAGGGCATGTGAGTTGTCCAACTGATATCATCTGGGTATATGGGTGTAGTAAGCTATTCCTTTATTAATGATTCAGAGATGGCAAATTTTTCCCCGTTGGCTGCTATCTGGAATGACATTAATCTGTTTGACTTTAAATAGGTCAGTTCGTTTTGTCCATGTAAATCGTGAGGCAAACTCTTTGGTCCACAATATTGCTGCCTCCCTGGCCTGGGGTGTGGGTGCGCTTTGGACAGTAACTTTGCCTTTCCTTCCTCTTTAATGAGATCTTCTTAGTTACCAAAAAAAAAAACTATGATTGTTGATCTGGATCATCCAAATAGTATGCCAAGATGAAACAGCCCTGGCTATTTCTGCCACGTAGAAAAATCCTATGGCTGATGCAGGCTATCAGTCAGATAGGGTAACTTATGTATCAACAATGTTTTGACTCCCCAAATCAGCTTTATACCAACCTTGCACTGGAATTTAGGCAATTAATAATAGCTATTCAAGTTTACAATTTTTAAACTCCACCTGTGTTTGAGCTTGTCTTGCACTGCTGGTCCCAAATCCAGATAAAGAAGGGTTGTGTCAGGTTGGCAGCCAACAACTTTTCTCAACTTCTTATTGACATTGACCCTGAATCGTCATTTAGTGCTCATGGTTTAGTGTTCCTTTGGCAAGAAATGGGCAAGAATTGGCTGTAACCAACCCCATATACAGACAAGGCTAAGTTAAATTGAGGTGAATTCAAGTTCTCAGTAGGGCTGTCAATGGACCAGATATTGGCCCAATCCAATCCAGTCCATTACAGATGGACCAGGACTAATCCAATCTGATAAATATTTGGACTGGACCAGTCCAATTCAATGCTTTATTAGACCGTCCAACACACCAACTTGTTTAAATTGGTTTTAATTCTGATTGCATCCAACCCAAACCTGGTCCATTGACACCCCTACTCCTATCTCTTCTTTTTTTTTTGATAAATGATATATTTTATTAATCACAAAAGATAAGAAGGTACAAGCTCCCCAAGGAGAGGCACGAGATGCGACCTCTCCATACTAGTTAAGAACAGCTTCCCAACACACTAGAACAAGTTACAAGGTAGCACAAAAAAAAACCTTCCCTAGAAACCCCAAGTTTGGTTAGAGAATCAGCCATAGTATTTGCCGTCCTGCACACCCATTTTCCTTATCCCTCAGCACACCCCCTACACCTGAAGGCCCGGGGTTACCTTGGCCGCTTCCATCAAAGTTTAGTTTGATGACACCTGCCAGGGGAGGTTTCCATTCTATAATTCTTTTATTCTTCTTAGTAGAGGTATTAGCAACTGCTGGCCAATTCCTCCATAGGTCATCAAAAGAAAAATAAGCAAACATATCCAAGGTTTTCAACCAATGGATTGCTTTTGTCAAAACACAGTCCTTCAACTCAGCCAAGTGTCTTTCCTTTTCTAGGAATATTCTAGCATTCCTTTCCTCCCAAACAGTCCATAAGGTAGCTGCCCTAAGACATTTCCACATGATTTTACCTCTCCTTTTTTTTTATCAGTAAATATGTGTTTTATTAAAATTCAGATTCAGATTGTAAACATTTTATACAATTTGATGATGGGACTGTTGATCCCTTTTCCTCACTCTATTTATCCCTCATTACAATGTAGCCCAAAATAATTGTTGTCTCAATGCCCCTTGTTTTGTTAATTCATCAGCTAGCCCATTTGCACTTCTACGGACCCATTTAAATAGAATGATTAAATAGCAAGCTTACATCAGATGGCTGGATCCATCTACAACCAAATAAACTAAAGTTCCAATTCCGCAAGAGAACAAGATATCAGTAAATGGAAGCAGTCCTCACTTTGGGCCTTACAAAGGGAACACCAATTCGGGGAAAGACAAAGAAGAGGTCTCTTTTTCTGCAAGTTTTCCAAAGTATTGAATTTCTCATAGTAAACTTCCTAGCAGAAAACAACAATTTTGGGGGGAATAGGTCTTGCCCAACCTTCTTTAACAAGAAACTTTCGGGGGTTTAAGCTGAACCTTAGGGATTTAGAAAAGAAGCGCAAGTAAAGGTACTATTAGGTAAGGGAGTCCAGACTCTTTCATCAAGCTTTGTGGGGTTCAAACAAACTGATTCAAGTAAATAAAGCAACTCAGTAACACAAGTAAACTCACCGTCCCTTGGACCTCTTCGAAACCTGTCCCAATTTAAGGATAAAGGAAGCAACGGTTACAGGAGACATTTTGAAATTAGTCATTTTTGTAAAGGGAAAGGGAGTATAAGGAAGGGAACCGATCCTTGAGGGGTTGGTTACCCACCCAAATATCCTCCCATAACCGAATAGAATTACTAGAACAAGCACCATACCTGACAAACCTGAGGAAGCAAGGTAAAATACCATGTATGGCTTTCCAAGGTGTTGTGAGGTAGCCCAACGAGATATCCCAATATCCCAACAATTTCCTAAGTATCCATGAATACTTGACACCACCTCAAACCAAAGTCTCTCTCTCTCTTGAGGCCATCTCCATAAACACTTTCCTAGAAGGGCTACATTCTTTTGCACTAATTTTCCTATTCCCAGGCCCCCTTCTTCCTTAGATTTGGTCATTATCTCCCATCTAATTATATCATCCTTCTTCACCTCCCCTGGTTCCCACAGGAAATCCCTCATGATCTTCTCCAGTTTCGTAGCCTCCCTTGGGGGGATCCTGAAGACAGACAGGAAGTAAGTAGGAAGGTTGGCAAGTGTGGCCCTAATCAAAGTCACCCTTCCCCCTATGAAGATGTAGTTCTTTTTCCAGGCTGCCAAGTATTTACCAAATTTCTCCACAATAGGGGACCAAAAACTGCTTTCTTTAGGGTTAGCTCCTAAGGGAAGACCTAAGTCAAATGCCAAGGAGAGATGGCACAACCTAAGCACCCCACAATGAACTCTACCTCCCAGACCTCCAAATTTATTCCAGCCACAGCTTTTATCCAAGTTCATCCTCAAATTGGAAGCTTGCTCGAAGTCTCTTATTAAACTTTTAAGGCTGTCCACCTTACTTAACTCATTCCCTTCACAGAAGATAACAAGATCATTAGCAAACTGTAGGTGGGTAACTGGAATGTCTCTCCTCCCTAATCTCCAACCTCTTATTAGGTCCTCCTCATCTGCTTTAGAAATCAATCTACTGAACACATCAGCAACAAAAGAGGAACGAAGAGAGTGGGTCACCTTGTCTTAGGCCTCTGATGGCTGGAAAGAAGTCCTTCACTGCCCCATTGACTCAAACTAAGTAGTGACAAGACTTTAGGCAACCACTTATCCAATTACACCATGTGTTCCCAAAACCACGCCTTCTTAACACCTCCAATAAAAAACTCCAATCCACTAAGTCATAGGCCTTTTCCAAGTCTAGTTTGCATACAAAGCCTTGCCTACCAATATCTCCTCATCTAGCAAGAGGATCAGATCTATAATATGTCTGTCTTGTACAAAGGCTCCTTGTGCTTGGCTAATGAGAGAAGGTAAAACTACTTTGATTCTCCTAGAAAGCACTTATGCCAAGATCTTATACATGCTCGTCACTAGACTAATCAAAATCTTTGGGATGTTTGGCATCGGTCTTTTTAGGAACTAGAGCTAGGAAAGTGGCATTGACTCCAGGGCTCACAACATGTTTATCGTCAAACTCTCTAATAACCAACTAAGTCTTCTTTTATTATATCCCAGCAATCCTGATAAAATGCCATTGTAAACCCATCTGGCCCCGATGCCTTAGCTCTATCCATTGAGAAGACGGCTTGTCTAATTTCCTCTTCCTCAATCCTTCTTTCTAACCATCCCTTGTCTACCTCATTCAAAATTGGCTAAGCCTCCTCTTCCACTCTTACTTTATTCTCTAAAGGTCATTGGAAGATTGATTTGAAGTGAGACAGAAAACCACTAGCAATCTCCTCCTGAGAAGTTAGATCAACTCCATCCACCTCTAGTTTTACTATCAGATTTGTGCCTAGGTTTTTGCCTCCACGAGATCTCCTCCCTTAGAAGAACTTCCTCTAGCTCCTTTTTCAACTTTCATCTCAGTTCTCTATCTTGCAAACTCATTGTCCTCTGGGATTCTTTGGCATCAAGATTCTCGATCTGATTCAATAGAGTATCTATTCCTTCCTCCACCCTACCAAAATGATCCATGTTCCATTCCTTTATTTTAGCTCTCAACCTTTTTAACTTCTTATGGAATCTAACCCCTTTCCATTTCACCCACCTCAACTCTTCACTCCACCATTCCTCAACCTTTTTCACAAAATCCAGATGTGTTAACCACATGTTATCAAACCTAAAAGGCCTAGGTCCGGTTCCAAAAGGTTCTTGTCCGACTTCTATAGGGCAATGGCCAGAGGTAACCCTAGGTAAAGCCTTAGCCACCAAACCACTCCAATGGCTTTCCAAATCCTCATTGAACAGAAATGTGTCAAGCTTAGAGCAAGTCGGGTTCTCCTAGAAGTTGGACCAAGTGAAGATAGCTTGTAGTAAAGGAAGCTCTCGTAACTAACAAGAATTAATGAATTCATTAAACCTCCTCATACTAGTTGTGATGGTCTACCAGGGATTATTTGACTCAGTTGTGAACCTTATGACATTAAAAACCCCACCCCCCCAAACACCATAGGCCTTCCCATAATCCATGTATGCCATGAAGCTCTTCCCATAACTCATTCCTTTCTCTATAGTTATTTGAACCATACACATTTGTTAACACCCATATAAATCCGTCTTTCACGGTTTCACAATTCTAAATTTTAGGGAGACAGCAAAATTTCCTATCAACTCCTCAATTAGTTCTATAAAGTCTTCCCTCCACAAAGTTACTATTCCCCCAAAGGCTCCCCAAGATGAAGCCAAGCACCGCCTCACTCCTCTTACTCTCCAAGTCTCTCTAATCCACCTCCTATCCAATTCAGCCAACTTAGTCTCCTGAAGCATCACTAAATCATGTCTCTCTCCTAAGCAACTCCTTAACCATTCTCCTTTTTCTAGCATTGACTAGACCTCTCACATTCCAACTGGTTATCTTCAATGACCTACTTGATATAAACCCTCCAAGACACTATCTCCCATCATTTAAAGGCCTTTTTTCTCTCCCCTCTTCCACTAAATTCAATGTCCAAAATGAGTCTCTCTACTTCAGATCTTTTCTTCTTTTTCATGCCCTTATTACCCACAGACTTCCTAGACAGCTCTTTATTTCTTGTTTCCTACACCATCGTGTTTCTTTTTTACTAAAGGATCACCCCTCTCAATACCAATTTCAACGCTCTCCTTCACCACTCCCCTGCTACCGCTTGGTTGTTCTGGTTGTGATGTCAAGATACCTGGTACAATTATAGCACCCAGGTTAGTATCTAAAAACAAATGGACAGGCTTACCTGAAGGTAATGAAGGTGGGAGCAGTGTGCTTTGAAGAAGGGTATCACCTGTTGTTCAAGACCAAACCCTTTCCTTGTTCCTGATTCAGCTGTGGAAGTGGACTAGGTTCAACCGTAACATTTTCACCCCTGCAATCAAAGATACCTCACTAGTTTTTCCCTCTATGTATTCCTTTACATAAGGCATCAAAGAAGATTCCCGTCTCTCTGGCCCAATATCTTGAATCTGCTGGATTAATGGAATAGGCTCTGATTTCAGCAAGAAAGAAAGATCTTGATCAAGAGATGGAGGAGAAGAGAAGAAGAAGAAGAAGAAGAAGAAGAAGAAGAAGAAGAAGAAGAAGAAGAAGAAGAAGAAAAAGAAAAAGAAGAAGAAGAGAGGAGATAAGGAAGAGGCGAGAAGATTTCGACCAAAAACATAAGCTGGCAGTGCCAGGATTTGTATTTATATGTTAGGGCAACTAAATAAAAATTAAAAGGTAAAAATGGCAAAAGTGCCCCTGCGACACATAACCAAGATTACATCACTCCCCCTCAAGTTGGGGCGTAGATATCAATCATCTCCAACTTGTCACAAAGATTATAATGTCGCATGGAATTTAATCCTTTAGTAAGGATGTCTACAAATTGTTCCTCAAAGCTGATGTAGGGAGTGCAAACTTCTCCTTTTTCCAATTTTTTCATGATAAAGTGTTTGTCAACCTCTATATGTTTAGTTCTATCATGGAGAACAGGGTTGGTTGCAATGTTAATAGCAGCCTTATTGTCACAGTATAGTGACATAGGATCACTGGGAGGAAAGCCCAATTCACCCAAGAGGTTCTTTATCCATAGAAGTCCTACCACACCATGAGACATGGCTCTATATTTAGCTTCTGCACTCGATCTGGCCACCACACTTTGTTTCTTACTCCTCAAAGTAGCAAGGTTTCCCCCAACAAAAGCACAATAGCCACTAGTAGATTTTTTGTCATCCATAGAACCAACCCAATCTGCATCAATGTAAACCTCAACTCTCATATGCCCATGCTTTCCAAACAAGAGTACTGTCCCAAGGAATTTCTTCAAAGATCTAAGAACTCTGTGTGCTGCCTCCAAGTGTGTGGCCTCGGAAGCATGCATAAACTAAGGACTCCCACTACATACGCAATGTCAGGTCTTGTCATAGATAGGTAGAGAAGTCTACCCACCAATCTTTGATACTGCTTTATATCTACTATGGGCTCATCACTGCAATCCCCGAGCCTATGGTTTACATCTATAGGAGTGTCAACAGGTTTTGACCCAAGCTTCCCCATATCTTTCAGGAGATCAAGAACATATTTCCTCTGGAGATGATGATACCCTGATTAGAGCGGGCCACTTCAATTCCGAGTAAATAATGTAAAGGCCCAAAATCCTTCACCTCAAAGTCTCAATCACCAGTGATAATAATGTCATCAACATACACAATTAAAGCTACCATTCTTCCTTGCTCTCTCTTCACAAAGAGTGTGTGATCAGATTGGCATTGCTTAAAACCCATCTATTGAACTAATAATCAAGCTGGGGGTACAAGGGGTGCAATTTGCAAACCAGCTAGGGGTACAACAACTAATAATCGAGGGGGATTCCAAAGTGATGGTGGGTTGGTTGAAAAATTCTAAAGAGGCTATGTGGCAATACAAGAATGAAATGAAAAAATTTAGTTGGTTGACAAGGAATATGTTGGTCACTGTATAGTGGGTGGGGAGATCAACAAATACTTTGTCAGATATGTTAGCTAAGCAAGGGGTAAATAGGGAAGAATTATTTTGGGCTCAGTTATGATTCTTGCTTTTCTTTCCTAGTTTACTTGTAAGATTCAAGGAGGGGCTGCAGCTCGCGCTTCTCGCTGGGATGATGTATAAACTCACTCTAAATTTGCTTCTTTCATCAAAAAAAAAACATCTGTTGAACTGCCTTGTGGAACCTACTAAACCAGGCCCTTGGAGACTGTTTTAAGCCATACAAAGATTTCTTCAATCTACATACTTTCTACTCATCTCCTTTAGCACGAAAACCTGGAGGTTGGATCATATTCACTTCTTCTAAGTCACCATTCAAAAAAGCATTTTTAATGTCCAGTCGATGAAGTTCCCAATCTAGATTTGCTGCTAAAGAAAGGACTTGAATAGAATTCATTTTTTCTACAGGTGCAAAGGTTTCCGCATAATCAACTCCATACACCTGTGAAAAACCTTTTGCAACTAGTCGGGCCTTATACCTCTACAATGTGCCATCTGCCTTATGTTTCACAGAAAATACCCATTTGCACCCCATAGGTTCCTTTCCTTCAGGGAGATCTACCAGCTCCCATGTGCCATTTTTGTGAAGGGCATTGATCTCCTTCATTGCATCTGTCCATTCAGGAACAAGTAAAGCTTCTGCAACACTCTTAGGAAGGGAAACACTATCAATAGCAGAGAGGAAAGCACGGAAAGAGGGTGAAACATGCTCATAGGATAAGGAAAGGGCCATCGGGTGATGTGTGGTGCATGATTTAACACCTTTCCTCTTTGCAATAGGAAGATCCAGATCACAATTAGAAGTATCAATATCAATGGGCTCAGAGACGTTAACTGGAACAATAGTACCTGGATGCAGTGATTGATTCAACCCCTGAGAGTTCGATGGCACAGGTTGCATAGCTTCAGGATACTCTATGTCTATTGAACTTCGCTGATCGTGGCCTTGACTTTTGTACCACTGTCTATGAAAGACCAAAAATGGAGGAGGGTCAGGAGGACAAAGCAACAAAACCTGTCTCTATTTTCCCTCACTTGGACTCTCCCCCTGAGAAGCAAGAAAGAAAGGCACATCTTCAAAGAAAGAAACATCCATAGATACAAAGTACTTTTTGGAAATAGGGTCAAAGCAACAATAACCTTTTTGGGAAAGGGGATAACCAAGGAAAACACAAACAATGGCTTTGGGATCTAGCTTACCACGGGTAGGTGATAGATCATGGACAAAACACTTACACCCAAAGACACGCAAAGGGATAGGAAACAATGGAGTTGTAGGGAAGATGAGCTGATGAGGGGACTTGTACTCCAGGAGACGAGATGGCATCCAATTGATAAGATAAGCCAGAGTCATAACAGCATCCACCCAAAACCTTTTTGGAACATTCATGTATATCAACAACCCTCGAGCAACCTTTAAGAGATAACGATTCTTTCTCTCTGCAACCCCATTCTGTTGAGGGGTTCGAGCACAAGAACTACGATGAGTAGAGCCACAAGTTTCAAAAAATTCTGTGAGGTCACCATGAACGTACTCTCTGGCATTGTCTGATTGGAAGGTTCGAATCTCCATTTGAAATTGTGTGTATACCATACGTTGGAAGGCTTTCACAAGTTTAGAAACTTCGTCTCGAGAGTGCATAGGGTACACCCACGTATATCAAGAGAAGTCATCAATGAAAGATATGAAGTATCTGTAGCCATTCTCCGTTGAAATATTTACAAGTTCCCAAACATTAGAATAGACAATGGAAAAGGAAACATCTGATTTTTTATTACGTAAAGAAAATGAAGTTCTACAATGCTTGCTTAGCTAACACACTTGACACTAAAAATCATTAATAGACATAGACTTAAACAATTCTGGAAACAAATACTTCAAAGACTCAAAAGACATATGACCCAAACGATTGTGCCACAAAGTAACATGACTCTTATTTGACTGACTCAAAGACTCTGAGGCAGCAAGACTAGCTCTATTCTCCAGCACATAGAGGCCATTCACCATATTCTCTTTACCAATCGTCCTCCCAGAGGCCAAATCCTGAAAGACACAAGATTGAGGAAAAAAGGTTACTTAGCAGTTCAAAGAGTGTGTAATGCTGCTAATAGATAGTAAATTAATAAGCAGTTTTGGAACATGTAAAACATTTGATAGAGGTAAGCCAAATGGCAAAGATATAGATCCTCAACCAGCAATGGAGGAGATGGATCCATTAACTAACCTCACTTTATCTTTGCCAGAAAGAAGGGTGTATGATTGGAAAAAGGTTGACTTACCTGTGATGTGATTGGAAGCACCAGAATCAATAATCCATGGGGATTCATAGGTATCGGCAGGCACATGGAATTTAGAAGCTAAGCTACCTGAGGAAGAGGCAAAAGAGGTTGAAGGAGTGGGTTTAGAATCAGTTTGTGTGAGGGCCCTACCATATTGCTCCAAATGGTCACAAAAGGCAATGATAATATTTTCCTTAAGATCAGACCTAGGGGGCAATCCTGAGAGTTCATAGTAGTTCCTCCACTCTGCAACTCATGAGAGGCCAAGATAGCCGAGGTGAACCTTTCCTGATTTGGTTTCTTGTTCTGTTCTTGTGTTGATTTCTTATTTAGGTCTTGTGCCCAGTTCGGCTTGCCATGCAATTCCCAACATATCTCCCATGTGTGTCGGGACTTCTAACAATGAGAGCACCACAGTTTATCCTTATCATCAACCCTTTTCTAACCATCTCCCTTTCTTGCTGAATTGATATTACCTCTTGTGGCTAAGGCAATGGTCTCCCCCTCTGGAGGATTCATGGCAGATTTCCTACTTTCCTCATATTGAACCAGTGCATACACCTCTTGGACAGAGGGAAGATCCTTGCTGCCCAAAATTTGAACTCGAATGGGTTCATATATGGGATTAAGTCCTAACAGAAAAGCAAACACCCGCTGCTGTGACATTAACTGTTTATAGGCTTTGGCATCCTTTTCACTCTCCCAGACAATATTCTTATAGTAATCTAACTCGTTCCAAATATATGTGAGGGCAGAATAGTAGGTGGATAAGCTTCTTTCCCCTTGTTTACACGTTGCGGACTCGGCTTGCAATTGATAGATTCTAGCAATAGTGCCTCTGTTCGGAGTAAGTTGACCTTGCTTGTTCCCATATTTCCTTGGCTGTTTCAGCCCACAAAAAGTTCTGCTTCACTGATGGTAGCATAATAGTCAGGAGCCATGACATAATCATGCAGTTTTCCTGGTCCCACTTATCATATTCAGCCGTACCAGTCCTAGATTCCTTCACTTTTCCATTGATATACTCTGCTTTACCCTGGGCTGTGATGTCCAGCCGCATCTCCTTAGACCATGTCAAATAATTTCTGCCATCCAAGGGAGTAATGGTCGTTGGAAAGCTCATGGAATCAATACTGTCGTTCATTCCTCCTTGGTTGAAAGAAGTTCCAGAGGTTGCTGAATCTTCAGAATTCATGACTGACGCTTACTAAGACAACAACAGTTCCTTCACCTCAGTCAATACACACAAATTGACTACACAGCCCTTACTTTAAGTGTTCTGACAGTTAGAACACAATTACAGCCCTTGCTGCAACACACTTTCACTGATCTAACAGGCCTCTCCAAGACTAATATAAGCCACAAGCATCAGTACTCTGCTGCTGTACCAGCCATCTGAACAAGTTCACAGGTGTACCAGACTTCTCCAAAGGCTAATATAAGCCACAAGCATCAGTCCACTGTTGCTGTAACAGTCAACCAAACCAGGTCACTCATGACCTACAACTAATTCCACAAGTTCACAGGTTTCTGGATCATCCGACCCATAAAGAAGGGGTTAAACTTCCCTTATACCATTCGGTCAAGGCAACCCTCAACCTGTTCTTGGTACCAGCACCAAGAACCAAAGAAAAAAGGTTTAAAAACTGTCCGAGTTCAGTTCAAGTGGTTTCTGGATTTTCCAGTCCAATAATCCGATAATAATAAAAGAGAATAGAAAAAAGGAGCCGCCAACCTCTTCGAAGGACTCAACCAGTCATCAAGAATCTTCTGCAATCACTTCAGTTGAGTTTCCGCCCAGAACAGAAGAGGGAGATCCAGCCAATGAGTTCTCAGGTCCAGAACTGACTTGGTTTCTTCATTCTCAGTCAAGTGAGCACAGAGGACGTCATCAACCAAAAAAAAATTTTAGAGAGCACCGACCTGCTCTGATACTATGATTTCGGCAAGAAAGAAAGATCTCGATCAAGAGATGAGAGGAAGAGAAGAGAAGAAGGGAGAAGAAGAAGAGAGGAGAGAAGGAAGATGCGAGAGGATTTCGACCAAAAACATAAGCTGGCGGCGCCACGATTTGTATTTATATGTTAGGGCGACTAAATAAAAAAAGGGAAAATGACAAAAGTACCCCTGCAGCACATAACTAAGATTACATCAGGCTGCCGAACCTCTGCAATCGCTACTAAACCCATCTGGTTTTTGTTTGACACATTGTTGCAGTCTTGTGGTACCATTTCCTCCTCTAGAAATAATAGCTCAGTGTTTAAGCTATCCTCCTCAAAAATATCTTTTGATTTTTGGAGGTCAAGGCTTCCCAAACTTAGGGTTTCTCCAGATTCCAAATCTATCTTCATCGTCTGTCAACATTTCTGAGTCTAGGATGTCTATTTCACTTCGCTTCACACATCTTGGATTACGGCGATCCTGTGTAGACTGAGCCAACTTCTTTGAAGGGACCCACTGTAGCGAGTTGGAAACTTTTACAGACTTGTTCGAGTGAGAGGAGGAGCTCGAGGAAGACGATGGTAGGCTCTGTTTCCCGTCTACCTGCGAGCCCCCCCCCCCCCCCCCCCCCGGCCGGTCACACGCTCCTTTAAGTCTGCACGTGCCCCTTTAAGGCAACATTCAGTTTGTTTGGGCCCATTTAAAATAGTTTTGGACAGAGCCCAATATCCGCTGGGTCAACTGGCACATGGTTTTCCACCACTACAAGGGCCCCGGTCTGACCCGAAGGTTTACCCCCCCCCCCCTCTCCAGATCAACCGTTACTAACAACGAACCTTTCCCCTTCTTTGCAGAAGATAATTCATTCAAAGATTTTTTCTTGGCACCAGAATCTACTACCTGGGCAAAAGTTCTATTGGTTTTCAAACCTTTGCCTTGTAGCTCACGATTTTTACTATCTCCCTGACCCAAACCTTTTGGACTGCTTAAAGGTTGTCTTTCCATTTTGGTGAAATTGCCCAGTTCCTTTTGTTTATCCAACCACATGCTTCCACGTAGCTCCATCTCCTCTACCTTCACGTCTTCCTCTTGCCTAGCTTCCCTCCAGAGTGCAGCTTCAATGGAGGAAGCTAACCAAACTGGTAAGAATAAACCATTCACTCCAATAGTCACCTTCCTCGGTATATCTTCTGATTTTACTCCACCCAGTAGGATGGCTGCACTTCGAAGGTCTCCCCAGAACACACCATCAAGGCGAGCACCACACAGTAACGCGATAGTGTTTGCTGTCTCTTGATTCCAAAGATGGGAAGGAAGCCAACTACTCGAACAGTCACATTATCCTCCGCTAAGAAGAACTTTGAGTTGGAAGATGGAGACCATTTAAAGATTGAGAAGGTCCCCAAAGTATCCTGAATACATAAGGCATCGATATCTACCTGGTTTCCAAGGGGATCCAGAACTGCCTTAGCTTGATCAAATGGAGTTAACATAAAAGTGTTCTTTAACCCCAGTTTGAACCTCAAAAGTTCTGCAACTTTCCACCAATCTTGCACTAACTTTTTAGCTTCAATCATTAGCATTCTTTCCCATTACCCTGTTATCCCGTTTACTACCAAGGAGGGATTCCTACTGTTATTTACCAAGGCCAGGAATTCCTGTTTTTGTTCCTCTTTCTCACACAAAATAGGACTGCTAATGAACTGGTTCTGATCACTTCCTCCATATTCCATTCCTTCATCTTCCTTCTATTTGTGAAGCTTATTAAAACATCAGCCACCCTTTTCCAATCTTGACTATTTTTCCCTGCAGGGAAACAGACCATTTGTTTTCTTCCTTTAGCAAAATATTCAGTGAGGGATATGAATGCACATTTTGCATTCCTCTTGCTTTCCAGCACATACCTCCTACCCATCTCTGAGAAGTTTTCTTTCCAACTTATCTGCTTCCCTTTAGTTGCTGCATCAGATACAAATCCTTTCAGCCAGGCAATCATTTCTAAGCCTTCCACAAGCACCATAGCCTTTTTTCTGTTCTCTTATCTTCAAGCTGAGTCTTCCTTTAATCCTCATTTCTTCAAAAAGGAAATCTTTAGCCTCCACCTTCAATGGACCGGACATTGGTTCAACCTGACCCAGTCCAATATAAATCCATTATAGATGGAACGGGTCCAATCCAATCCAATAAGTACTTTGGACCATTAAGTCTGGACTGGTCCAATTCAATATGTCTTGTTGGATCATCCAACCAGTTCAAATTGGAATCCCTGGTTCTCAGTTCTCAGTTTTTAAATTTAAAAGATATCCATAAAACAGGTTTTGTCTAGCTATGTGACAAGTTCCTTTGGTAATGAAATTTGTTCCATGAAAATAGGGCTTAGAAGAATATGAGAAATATTTTTGGATTCCAAACTAAGCTATTGGTCTCCAAACTAAATTACCATATGGAAGATTCCTTGGTCACTTTAGACTTCTTCACCTAATAACCCAACAAACAAAACCTCTCTTCTATTTTTAATTTAAGGTGGCAAAAATCACTACATCAAATATCTTTTTAGGTTCAAGAGGAGATTGCACATTCACATAGAGAAACCTAACCTAGCTAAATCAAGTATCATCTTCTTCACCAAAAAAAACTAGTCATATTTAATAGATAGCATAACCTAATATCTCTATAAACGTATTTGCTTTAATGGATTGATTGCCACCAAAATATGCACACCCCCAGTTTCATCTTTAACATTCTTATTCAGGCTAGGGTCATTTTATTGTCCCCTTTCAATGTGTTCCATAGTTACTAGTATATCTTTACTTCATCAACCTTGTTATAAGTTATATAGCCGATACCCTGCAATGCTTCCAATCCAGAAAAAATGAAGCCAATGAATAATAAAGTGTTGTTTTAAGGTCCTTGGCTATCAATCTTAAAGCATTTCTAACATCTCTAACTTTCAATCTGCCCCTTCAGTCTTGTCATCCAGATAACATCATCAGCAAACAAAATGAATTAGGGAACCTTCTTGTAAGATGTAAAAACGTCCATTAACAAATTCAATGATGATTTACAGGAATAGTTGACGTGGACCTGCAGTTGGAACTCTTTTTCTTTCAGGTTTTCATAAACTAGTTACCAGACCCATTTCCTAAACAAAGCATGGCAAACAAATGCAATTAGAGATCTATTTCTTCTCCGCAAATATTGCCATCAGTCACCCAAGCAAAAGGGATAGCTTCACTGTTAACAAAGAAAAAAAAAATCATAATCATCATCATCTAAACCTTTTCCTAGCTATATGGGTCACTACATGAATCTGATTCCACCATTCCATTCTGTTCAAAGCCATATCCATTGTCAAATTATGGGCCCTTAAATCATTTTTCACTACTTCAATTCATGTCCTTTTTGGAACTGAAAAAAAAAATTAAAAATTAAAAAACAAACAATAATTCTCCCTATCATTGAGACAAACCAATCTTCTAATACCCATTGTTCCATGCCTTTGTATGCGCCTATGTATATCTATTATCACTATTGCAATATGGTTTCTTCACCCCTAGTATTATCATGTTGCTGAACAACTTTCCAAACCAGTTAACTAACCTCTTCCATACATTACCAAAACTTGTTTGCATATCTATGGTCATAAGGCCTTCCTATCCTCATCTAAAAGATTCTTTATCTTCAATATTGATAAAAAAAAAGATTCTTTATCTTCAAACCTAATTCAACAAAAATTACCTCTTATCATGACAGATCTGTCATGAGTGTCCAGCATGATTGCTATAGCATTTTAAGTTAAAAAAGTTTTCTTATCCTGAACTACTTCCAGGGATGCTTGTGCCGTGCAGGGGGAGGGGGTCTATTCAAAGTAGATTGTATTCAAGATTTGAATCTAGGATGACAATTTTAGTTGCTAAAAAAACAACTATAAAGAACTTCCAAATAATTTTAATCAAATGACTAGGATTCCTAGACAGAAATGAGCAGAAATAATAAAGAATGCAAACAGAACAAAATGTGACAAAGCTATATAAAAAATGAATGTATTTATTTCTGATATACAAAAATATTCCAATAAAGAGAAAAAGGGATAATGTTCTTACTACAAAGAGAAAATAAAGGAAACGAGGAAATAAGCAAGTAGAAAAGAACAAAAGCAAAGTGTTGAAGTTTGACCTGCCCTAGAATTCTGTCTTGTTCGTTGACTGTAAAGTAAAGTAAACAGCAAGAAGTAGGAGAGGAAAGACGAAGAGAGAAAAGAGAGAAAGGCTGGTTCGAATTAGAGAAAAAGTCATCCCTAGATTCGGCCAGACCTGTTATTATATTATTAACTTATTGGAAAAGACTTAAGTGCCCTTCTTTAAGTAAGAGGCACTCGAACTAACATAACAGTACACATCAACATTCTCAACAACTACAAAGACCGAAATACCCCTTCACTAACACCACTAACACTCCCCCTCAAGCTGGTGAGTATATATCAAATAATCCCAACTTGTTACATATGTAGTCCACTCTCCCCTGACTCAAACCTTTTGTAAACAAGTCTGCCCACTGGTTTCCCATACTAACATATGCAGTTTCTATCACCCCATTCAGCACCTTCTCTCTCACAAAATGACAGTCAACTTCGATGTGCTTGGTTCTTTCATGAAACACCGGATTGGAAGAGATATAAACCGCTGCCTGATTGTCACAATAGAGCTTCATTGGAGTACTAATGCCATATCCTATCTCCTGTAGAAGGTTCCTCAGCCACACTAATTCACAAGCAGTATGTACCATGGCCCTATATTCTGCTTCTACACTGCTTCTTACCACAACTGTTTGCTTCTTACTTTTCCACGTTACCAGGTTACCCCCCAAAAAGGTGCAATAGCCTGTGGTAGATCGTCTATCAGACATAGAACCTGCCCAATCAGCATCGGTGTATCCTTCTACTACCAGTTTTCCACCACTCCGGTACAGCAAACCACAACCAAGAGCTCCTTTCAGATACCTCACAATCCCTAGCACTGCATTCCAATGTGGAACCAAAGGTTTCTGCATGAACTGACTCACCACACTAACCGCAAATGAAATATCTGGCCGAGTAATGGTTAGATAGTTTAGTTTGCCTACAAGTCGTCGGTATCTGCCAGGGTCTTCAAATACTTCACCTATATCACTGCTCAACCTCGTATTTGTTTCCATAGGTGTCTCAGCCGGTTTAGTACCCAACAACCTTGTTTCTTCCAGTAAATCAAGCACATATTTCCTCTGACACAAATTAATGCCATGCTTAGATCTTGCTACCTCTATGCCCAAAAAGTATTTCAACTTGCCAAGGTCCTTTGTCTGAAAGTGTTCCTGTAGGAATGCCTTCAATCTGTCAATGCCCATTTTATCATTCCCAGTCACAACGATATCATCCACATACACCACCAATATTATTTTGCCTGCCGAAGAGTCAAAACTAAAGACAGAGTGATCAACTTGGCATTGTTTCATACCAAACTTCTTGACTACCTCATTGAACCTACCAAACCATGCTCGAGGGGACTTTAAGTCCATAAATAGCGTTCTTAAGTCTGCATACCTTACCATCCTCCCCCTGAGCAACAAACCCTGGTGGTTGCTCCATGTAGACCTCCTCGAGCAAATCACCATGCAAAAAGGCATTTTTGATATCTAGCTGATGGAGAGGCCAATCATACATAGCTGCAAGGGAGATGACGACATGAACTGACCCTATCTTAGCAACCGGGGAGAATGTCTCTGTGTAGTCAATGCCATAGGTTTGGGAGTACCCTTTGGCAACCAGCCACGCCTTCAGGCGCTCAACACGACCAGCTGGCAAGTACTTAACACTATACACCCACTTACAACCAACAGCCTGCTTCCCAGGAGGAAGAGCGGTGAGATCCTAAGTGTGATTATGATGCAGAGCAGAAAGCTCTTCTTCCATAGCACGGCACCACTCTGGAGAGGTAAGGGCTTCCTGGACATCCTTAGGAACAACCACGGAGGATAACAAAGAGATGAACTGGCGATGGGAGGCGGAGAGGTGAGTAAGTGAAACAAAATTGGAAATAGGGTGAAGGGTGCAAGTACGTTTACCTTTCCGGAAGGCAATAGGAAGATCTAGGTCAGAGGCTGGTGTCGAAGCTGGAGCTGGATCTGTCGACGGTGATGAAGCTGGAGGAGCTGCAGCCGGTACACGCGGGCGATGTGTATACACGTGACGGATGGGTGGACGATCAACCGACGGTGGCACCGGAGGCAAGGACATAGGCATGACTGGAACCAGAGGAGGTGGATCAGCCATAGGAAGAAGAAGAGGAGGTGGTGATGTGGAGGAAGCAGCAGCACCGGACCCCACGAAGAACGGAGTAGACTCGAAGAATGTAACATCAGCACATACCAAGGAACGACGAGAACTGGGATGATAACACTTGTACCCATTCTGAGTTCAGGAATAGCCAAGGAAGATACACTTCAGGGAACGTGCATCTAACTTGTCAGTCCCGGGACCCAGATTATGAACGAAGCAGACACACCCAAATACCCGAGGAGAAAGCGGAAACGGAGACATGTTGGGGAATAAGACACTAAAAGGAGAACGGCCATCAAGGATAGACGTGGACATCCGATTAATTAAGAAACAAGAGGTGAGCATTGCATCGCTCCAAAAGGTTTTGGGAACATTCATGTGGTGCATGAGGGAGTGTGTCGTTTCTACAAGATGGCGGTTCTTTCTCTCAGCAACCCCATTTTGTTGCGGAGTGTAGGTACATGAAGTTTGGTGTATAATGCCATGTTGGTCCAAGTATTCTTGAAAAGATGAAGACAAGTATTCACGACCATTATTAGAACGGAAAATTTTGATGTGAACGCCAAATTGATTGCGGATCTCAGCATAAAATTTCTGGAAGATGGCAAATAATTCACTTCTTTCTTTCATTAAATAGAGCCACGTCATTCTTGAACAGTCATCAACAAAAATAACAAAACATCGGTATCCATTATATGACATCACTTTATAAGGACCCCAAACATCTGAATGAATTAAAGAAAAAAGACTCGACACACGATTATCGACCCTAGAACGAAAGGGAACACGATGGTGTTTCCCAAATTGACATGACTCACAATCTAAAACAGAAAGTTGACTCAACGAAGGGACTAAGGACTGCAACACTTTCAACGAAGGATGACCAAATCTACAATGCCACTGAAGAGGAGAAATGGATGACTGAAGGGCCGTTGACGTTCGTCCACCACCATCAAGATAATACAGTCCACCGGCTTCATGCCCTCCACCAATCTTCATCCCCGTCTTGAGATCCTGAAAAACACACATAGAAGGGTAAAATGTGATGGAGCACTTAAGGGACTTGGTCAGCTTACTAACAGACATAAGATTAAATGGAAGCTTAGGTACATATAAAACAGAGGATAGGGATACAGGGTCTAGGTCAACATTACCAACACCACAGATAGATGATGTGGAGCCATTAACAAGGATAACAGATTGTGATGTTGAGCAATGAGTGAGAGATGAAAACACACCTAGAGTTCCCGTCATGTGATCGGAGGCTCCAGAGTCGATAATCCAGGGGTTGGGTGTGGATGCCAAACAAGCCATACCTGAGTGTGCAAAGGAAGCTGTGTTCTGCTGCGACTTGGATTGAACAAACCTTTCATACTCATCCCGAGGAACACTCACCATCTCCTTGCCTGAACCATCTGAGGGAGTAGGAGGCATCGGGTCAGCTGACCGGTTCTCCTGTCTAGAGCTGAAACTGGTGTCACTAGTCATGGCATGGTTGGCCCACGTCGAGGGAGGACCATGTAAGTCATAGCAATAGTTAATGGTATGTCCATCCAAACCACAATGAGTACACTTCCGTGGACCCGAGCCATGTCCTCTACCACGAGCTCCCCCTGAATCTCTGCCTCCAGTACAACCACCACCACGAATATGTGTAGATCCACCACTACCACTCCTGCCAGGCTGGGCTCCTCGAGCCCCACTTCTGCCACCTCAACCTCTCGACACTGCAAATGCTGATTTATCTGAGACATTAGAATCCATAGATCCAATGGAAGCCCTCCGAAGACGAGCAAACACCTCTAAAGATGGAAGAGCAAATCCCCCTAGTATCTGGGCTCGTACTGGTTCATACTCAGACTTCAGCCCCACCAGAAACCGTGTCACATCAAGCTGCTCTCGCTGTTGCTGTTTAACTTTGACATCAGAAGTGAGAGGATGATAGACATTTAACTCATTACGGATATTCCTCACACTGGCATAGTACTCCTCAAGGCTCTGATTTCCTTGTTGCAGATTGAAGTATTCCTGATACAGTTGATATACCCTAGTGGTATTATCCTGACCTGAATACAGTTTCTTAGCATGATCCCACACCTCTTTGGCTGTGTCAAGAAACATGAAGTTCACATTGATTTTGGGTTTCATACTGTTCCACAACCATGTAATGATCTGTGCATCTTCCTGTTCCCAGTCTTCATACTCCTGAGAATTAGCAGGGGGTTTCTCCTCTCTTATATGCTTCACTTTCTTCTTCGCCTTCAGAAAAACCTCTACAGACTTGGCCCAAGGGACATAATTCTCTCCATTCAGTTTAATGGAGGTCATTTGGACATTCAGGTAGTCAGTAGATATCATGACACTAGGTTTACTATCACTGTTATCTGCCATTGCCAAACTCCCTTATCACTGAATTCTGAGCATTGAATTATAAGCACTACACACTGCACACTACACACAGGCACTTCACCGAAATTTGCACACTGATTTCCACAATAATAAATGCTGAGAATTGCAACACTACAAACCCTACTCACCGAAATCTGCACACTGATTTCAGCAGTATTAAATGTTGAAAACTGCAACACCACAACCCCTACTCACCGAAGTCACACTGATTTCAGCGATATCAAATGCTGAAAACCACACTTGTAACACCACAAACCCTAATCCACAGCTACAGGAAGTTTCACCATTAAGTAGACACTATTGCCCTTGGAATCACACACAAACCAGAATAAACCCTAGCATACTGCAATCTGAAAACCCATCATGCGAACTGTACTACACCTCTCATGTATTCCATAACAGAAAATATGCATAAAAAAAGCTTTACCTCATCGCCTGAAGGCCAACCACACGAAGGGCTGAGACACCACTGCACCACACGTACCAGCCCTAACTAGGGCTTAGAAACCAAAGCAACCAATCACCAATGACACAATCGGAGGCATAGGAACCTCCTAGGGAAGAGGGCGATCACTCCTTTTCAACCCTTTTCCCAATCTCCAACTCACAGCTGAGAAACCCAAGAGAAACCCTAATTCGAATGCGCAGAAGACAGAATTCTAGCAAGTCTGATTTGTTGAACCTCACTCTGATACCATGTTGAAGTTTGACCTGCCCTAGAATTCTGTCTTGTTCGTTGACTGTAAAGTAAAGTAAACAGCAAGAAGTAGGAGAGGAAAGACGAAGAGAGAAAAGAGAGAAAAGAGAGAAAGGCTGGTTCGAATTAGAGAAAAAGTCATCCCTAGATTTGGCCAGACCTGTTATTATATTAACTTATTGGAAAAGACTTAAGTGCCCTTCTTTAAGTAAGAGGCACTCGAACTAACATAACAGTACACATCAACATTCTCAACAAGTACAAAGACCGAAATACCCCTTCACTAACACCACTAACACAAAGTCATGCAGAAAAGCACCAAAAATGCATGAAATAGACCTTCCTGGCAATGTGGACTTCTTGCAAAAAGAGAGATAATGCAAAGGACTACAAAAATAAGTTGAAAAAGCATGCCATAGTCTCTGACCTAGGTGACCAAGGCACCTAGATATGGACAAAAGGAACAATTCTCAGCTTACTTTTTAGAGCATTTTGTTAGGAGGTCTATCAAGGGAAGATAAGCAACTATGAAAATTAAAAAAAAAAATAATGTCATGATCCTAATAAATGTTTTGTGTAATGCAAATGGGAAAACTACTCATCACTTGCTAATCTCATGTCCTTTTGTTTCTGGCATTTGGGGATGGTTTTTCTTCTTTTTGGTTATGGTGGGACCCCCTTCTGAGATGGTGAATCCATTCAGTTCCTCTTTCATTTCATTACCAACTAGTAGAGGGAAGGTTCTGTGGAGGAATACAAGGGCAGCTCTAATATGAACAATATGGGAGGAAAGAAACTCGAGAATTTTCCAAGACAAGGCACAAAGCAAAAAAAAAAAAGATCAAAAAGAAAGCATCGCAATTAAAGTAGCTAATTGGGTAAAGACATTGAAAATTTTGAATCGTTCCCCACAGGAAATACCTAAGAGGCTAATCGTGGATAGCTTCATCAACAGCCAGGCAAACCCCTAAATGAATATGGAAGCCAACTAGTAGAGTGAAGGTTTGTGGAGGAATACAAGGGCAGTTCTAATGTGGACAGTGTGGGAGAAAAGAAACCCAAGAATTTTCCAAGACAAGGCACAAAGGAAGAAAAAAAAAAAGATCTAATAGAAGACATAGCAGTTAAAGTAGCTAATTGGGTAAGACACTGAAAATGTTCAAACCATTCTTCACAGATAATACCTAAGAGGCTAGTCACGGATAGCTTCTTCATCGCCACACAAACCCCTCAACAAATATGGAAGCCACCTGGATCTCATCGAATTAAGCTAAACTTTGATGGTTGTTTTTTAGGTAACTCAGAATTCTCAGGTGTTGGTGAGGTGCTCAGGAATGAATGCTGTTCCATAATAAATTCAAGGCCAAATGGCCACAGGTGATTCTTTGAGAGCTGAATGCGGTTCTACAAGGGCTGAGGGTAGCCAAAGAACATAATTTGGAGAATTTGTTGGCAAAGAGTCAAGAATAATAGTGGGATGGCTAAAAAATAACAAGGAATTTGGAAAGATAGACATCTCATAAGGGAAATCAGAGAGCTAGCCAATGGGAGGGTGGAAATTTTTCAATGGATCCATACATTGGCAAATGGGTTGGCTGGTGCATTAACCAAATAAGGGGTCAATAGGGCAGATCTGTTGATAAATAGTCCGTTACAAGCATCCCAATATGAGGCGTGAGGTGCAGCCTCACTCATTAATACAGATTAAACAAAGTCAATGAGATAGGGTTGTGGCCCATGGACAGCCTATACGTAGGGGATCCTTAGCATATTTTACATATTTCATTCTTTCATATTAGTTTTTTTGAACAAAAAAAAAAAAACCACTGTTATTGATAAAAAGGAAAATTCTTCTATAACTAGTCCATTGCAAGTTCTCTTCAAATACTTGTCTTGTAAACTTACATGGCAGACATTCTATGTGAACTTCACTTCTTTAATTAACTCCACATATTTAGTACATGGGTACTCATTTGAATACGGTCAAGTTGATACAAGCATAATATTCATTAGTGAACATTCTATCATTATGGAAGTTGTTAGTTACTAGGAAATTCTCAATTAAAATTTTCTTTAATTTTTTTCTTCATAGTTGAGCTATGTTTCTCTTTAGTATGGCAGTTGCATGGCCTTCAATTAGTTTCAAGTCCTGAAAATCCACTCTTCACATTTCAGCCCAGTCCCCTCAAGATTTCTCCTTGTCTTTTTTGGGCCTTCAACTTGCATCAATTTATTCCTCTGTTAGGCAAGTTTCATATAACTAAAATGTTTGATGAACATACAATGTTGCAAAGAGAACATATATTTATCCTCAAGAGAAATGGAAACTGAATAGACTAGGATACATAGATCAGAAAACACTTTGGAGATGCATTATCTAAACAAGGAATAGGGATCGGCTAATTTGGGGACTGTTGGAACCTGAAATGTGATTTGGAAAGACCATGTTAGGTGGAAAAAACACCAGACTAAAATGGAGCTTCTTGGCAGGCTTGCACATAAACCATTCTTTATTCTATTTATGAAGTTATAACTATCAAAAACAAGCATATAGTTATCCTCAACTAAGGTGCCATTTAGCAAGTCTTTTTAGAAAGATCTTCTAGCAGCCCAAAGGGCCAAAAGACATATTGAGATTTTGGGGTCTTGTCTTTAAAGATAAAGACCGTTTGGTAAGTGGCTAGGTCTACCAGACTTTTAAAAATGCACTTAGAGGCAATCTATCATGCAGAAAGACCAGAAAGCTTCATTTGAAGCTTCCCGAAATTCGGCAATTTTCGGTCCCTTCGGGTCTTTCTGCCCACATGTCTTCTCATCTTTCCAACTTTTGGTTATCAAACGGAAAGAGACTAATTTTCGATCTTTGGAGCTTGCCAAAGCTCAGAAGACCACGCAGAAAGACTTGCCAAATGCCACCTAAGCCTAAACCCTAGTATCCAGTTTTGGCTACAGAAATTCCTTCTTTGTCATTCTACTCTGCCAAGGTGAAGTCATCGATTCAATCAACGTCCTTGCATTCAGATTGTGGCATAAGTGGAAAAGTAGGGTGCATTCCAAAATTTGCTGGTCAAAGGAATGACTAGCCTGCCCAATCACTCCCATTCCAGAGGGGCTTGGGTTACCTTGACTACTGCCTATTTCATAAATCCTTCAGAAGGGGCTGCCCAACTCATATACAATACACCTTGTTCTTCCTTGAGGAGCTACTTGCCACTGCTGCCCAATGCCTCCAAAGATTATTAAATGAGAATTGGTGAAATAAGTCCAAAGATTTCAGCCACAAAATGGCCCTATCTAAGATGCACTCCCTTAATTCCGCTATGCATTCCTGGAAAAAATTAACACATGTGACCTGCTTCAAAGAAAGAGACCCAATTCTTATTTATCCCCGCATAGGTGTATTCTCTGCAAAGTTGAAGGGGAAACTGGTTATCACTTATTGGTTTCTTGAAGGGGAAACTATTTGGGAATGGGTACTCTCCCTCTCTGGGTGTAGTTGGACCCCCCCCCCCTTCAAATTTGCAAAGCTTTCTCTCTCCTTACTTTAGCTGGCCTTTGAAAAGAGGGAGAATTATGTGGATATGTATTAGGGTAGCAGTTTGTTGGTCTTTGTGGGAAGAAAGAAATTTACGAATTTTATCAGAAAATGAGAGAACCATTGAAAACTTATTGGAACTGATACACTTAAGAGTGTCACACTGGCTGAAATCCCTGGACTTGTTTTCAGATTTCTTCTTAGATGACTTGCTGAGGAATTGGAAGGAGATAGCTAACTCTGCCAAGGTCAAAAGGGTTTCTAATCCCTCTTGGACCCCTCCTCCCACTGAGTTCATAAAACCAAACTTTGATGGCAACAGCTTTAGGAACCCAGGGCTGTCTGGTACCGGGGGAGTTTAAGAGGGGCTTATTCTAGCCATGTTCTCAGGCCCTATTGGGGAAGGAGACTCTCTTAGGGCTGAGATCCTTGCGACCCTGGAAGGTGCCCAAAGAGCAAGGGAGATGAACATCAGAAGACTGGTTATTGAGGGTGACTGGAGGTGGTGGTCAGATTGCTTAGGAAAGACAACTCGGGTATATGGAATTACAGCAATGAAAAGAAAAAACTTAAGTGGCTGACTAGGGACATTGAGGTTAAATACAGTTGGGTAAAGAAAACTGCTAATTCACTTGTTGATGGGCTAGCCAAGCAAGGGGTGAATAGTTTTGGGCTCATTTCTAATTTTGTTTCTTTTTTATGTTGTTGGGAGAGTTAAGACAGTTTACCTCCCCCTCTTTTGTAATTAAAGCTTCACTGTTTTAATAAAATTTGCCGTTATTGATCAAAAAAATTCTTCTATGCTTCTTTCCTTCTCTTGAAAACTTCTAGCATTCCTTTCTTCCTACATTGTCCAGGGCAAAGCTGCTCTCACACACCTCGACATTAATCTTCCTCTCCGATGGCACCAAGGAAATTAAAGAAGCAATGTTTTCTATGGATAGATCAAAAGCACTGATGCCAAATGGTTCACAATGGAATTTTATCAAGATTGTTGGAACATATTGGAAGAGGACATATTGTTAGTCTATGGATAGATCAAAAGCACTGATGCCAAATGGTTCACAATGGAATTTTATCAAGATTGTTGGAACATATTGGAAGAGGACATATTGTTAGTTTGATGAATTTTAATCCAAGGAGTAATTAATTCAGGGTTGAGCTCTACTTTTATTGCTTTGATCCGTAAAAAGAGAGATAGTGTCCATCCAAAAGACTTCAAACCAATAAGCCTGGTGAATAGCTTGTATAAGATTATAGCTAAGGTGTTGTCTCTTAGGATTAGAAAAGTTCTCCCTACCATTATTGCACTGAATCAAGGAGCCTTTGTGAGAGGGAGACAAATAGTTGATCAAATTCTAATAGCAAATGAAAGTGTAGAAGTCAGGAAAGAAATGAGTGGTTGGCAAACTTGATTTAGAAAAAGCTTGTGATTTGGTGGATTGGTCTTTCCTACTAGAGGTGATGGTAAGCTTTGGTTTTGTAGATATATGATGCAAAAGGGTGATGGGGTGTGTTAGAACTCGTCAATATTCTGTTTTGGTAAATGGGACTGTGGTGGATTTTTCCCGTCCTTCAGGGGTATAAGAGCAGATTCAAGGACTTTAGTAACGGTTGGAGAGTGGGTAGGGAAGGGGTACAAGGTACCAATTACTCACTTGCAATTCGCAAGTGACAAAGTATGTTTTTGTGATGGTGGTGATTTAAGTTGGATCAAGAACTTGAAACTTGCACATGTTTTTTAGCAAATGTCAAATCTAAAGGTGAATTTTGAGAAAAGTTGTATAGCGGGAATCAATATGGGGAAGGGTGAGGTAGTAGAGTGTGTAGGTATCTTAGGGTGTGTGGTGTCCAGTTGGCCTTTGAGTTACTTAGGACTGCCTCTAGGAGATACCCTAAGAAGGAAATTTCTGGAACTAGATTGTAGAGAGATTTTAAAAAAAAAATTGCTTTTTGGAAGAGAAATTACCTTTCTTTTGGAGGGAGAATCGCACTAATTAGATCCACCTTAGCCGATTTGCTTGTCTATTTTTTCTCAGTGTTTAAAATTACAAAGGGGATAACTAGAAAGTTAGAGCAACTAACGAGAGATTTTCTTTGGGAGACAGGGGAGGAGAAAAAGGACCATGGGGTTAGAAATTGGAAAACAGAAATAAGAGGTTTTGGAGGTCTTGACCTTGGGAATATTCAGAAGAGGAATTTGCCCTCTTGGGGAAGTGGTTATGAAGACTTCCTTTAGAGAAGGAAAAGTTTTGGGCTAAGGTAGTGTTTAGTATTTATGGGCTTGCAGATAATGGATGGGACGTTGGAATTCTAGCTAGGACTACAAGAGCTTCACCATGGAAAGCCATCCAAGCTATTCTGCCTCTTTTCTTTCCCTAGATCATGTATGACTTGCATTATGATGACCTCATTAAATTTTGGGAAAGGGTCTAGGTTGGGGATTCCCCTTTGAAGAACCAATTTCCTTCTTTGTTTGTCATGCCTGATTTTAAGAATGAGCCTATTTCCACTTTCTCGGTACCTTCAAATACAAGTTCAGGGATTGGATGGAGCTTGGGTTTGAGAGGGGCCATCAAGGACACTGAGTTAAATAGCACCTTAACACTTTTGGGCATCCTTGATGAGGTCTACTTGAACCCTACAAAATCTGATAACAAGATTTGGACTCTCTTGCCCTCTGATTTGTTTTCAAAACCTTACCTCAACCAATTGATAACTTTGGATAGTCTTTCCCCGTTTATGAAGTTTGGTGTAAACCTATTCCATCCATGGTTATAAATTTTTGTTGGGAAGCATTCATGGAAAGAATCAACACATGTGGTTTGCTTCGGAGAAAGAGATCTAAAATTGTTTATCTCCTCATTGGTGTGTTCTTTGTAAGGTTGATGGTGAGAATGGTTACCACTTATTAATCTTCTACCATTTTGCTAAAAATATTTGAGATTGGTTTTTTTCTCTATTTGGGTGTAGGTGGACTCCTCTACCAGATGCGCAAAGATTGTTTGCCCCTATAATGTTCAGTTGGCCAAAGAAAAGGAGGAGGATTATGTGGAGGTGTGTAAGGGCTGTTATTTGTTGGACCATTTAGGAAGAAAGGAACTCAAGAATCTTTTCAGATAAGGAGAGAAGCCTACAAACTATCCTGGAGGTGATCTACATTACAATGGTGCATTGGCTCAAGTCTTTGGATTTGTTTAAAGACTTTCTAGTGGATGACCTACTGCTGAGAAATTGAAAGGAAATTGCAAGTTCAGTTCCAGCTAAAAATACCTCTTTACATACTTGGACCCCTCCTCCCAGTGGCTTTATCAAGCTGAATTTCGACAAAAGTAGTGCTAGAAATCCAGGGCCTCCAGGCATTGGGGGTGTACTAAGGAATGAGGAAGGTAATGTAGTTGTTCATTTTTCAGGACCAACTGGAGTGGGTAATCCTCTTTAGGTTGAGATTAAGGAGTACAAAAAGCTAAGGAGTTGAACATTGGAAAATCGGTCATAGAAGGAGACTCTAAGTTGGTGGTGGGCTGGTTGAAGGATAAATGGCTTCTGGAACTACAGTAATGAAAAGAGGAAACTTAAGTGGCTAACAAAGGACATTGAAGTAAAATTGAATTGGGTAAAAGAAGTGCCGACTCCTTTGTTGATGGGTTAGCTAAACAAGGGGTGAATAGGGGTTCTTTGTTTTGGGCTCAATTGTAACTTTGATTTTGGACTTTATGATGGGAAAGTTAAGAGAGCTTATCCCTTTTCTGTACTTCAATCTTATTGTTTTTAATGAAAGTTACCTGTTACTGATCAAAAAAACACTAGTTACCCATTCAATTTTCTTTCTATTTGCTCTTTTCTCATCCATTTAGCTGAAGAGGTTAACCTAGATTGTAAGACTGTTCAACCTTTGACCCACTAGAAACTATGGATAGATTTTTTTTACCAGGGTCCCATAGCAGTGGTTATTGAAGAATGCTATGGGATTGTGGCTAATGCTCCAGCATGGATCCCACATTTAAGGAAACTAATAGGGAGGTTGACCTGCTAGAGTGCTAGTTAGCTAGAAGTCCGACATCCAAGGAGTCTATATAGGCAGGGTCACAAAGACGGGATAATCTAGTTTCCTAATCCTAATGGCACCTTTCCACATTCCAGTAAGTCTTGCTTCCTAAATCCACTTCATAGGCCTCCCCTCCCCTTGGCATTGGTCATGGGCTCCTCTTATCCCTTCTTTCCTTCTTTATGAAAATCCAGTGTCCCTTTACCAATGTGATATAATTCAGGTCTGCCTTAGAGTTCGGCCTGACTGAGTTCAGTTATGTAGAAGAAAAGGTGATAGAGAGAGAGAGAGAGAAAGAGAGAAGAGAGAATTCTGGTTCGAACCGAAAGAGTCAACTTGACTTCTCCCAATCGGCCAGTAAATATTTATATTATTATTAAAACATAACTGAAAAGACCTATGTGCCCTTACTTAAGTTAAGAGCGCTTGTTCCAACACAACATTACATATCAGCAACATTAATCAAGATATAAAGACAGAAATACCCCTACGCTAACACTCCCCCTCAAGCTGGTGAGTATATATCATATACTCCCAGCTTGTTACATATGTAGTCCACTCTTCCCTGACTCAAGCCTTTTGTAAATAAGTCAGCCCACTGATTTCCTGTATTAACATGTGTAGTGTCTAGCTCTCCATTCAGCACTTTCTCCCTCACAAAGTGACAGTCAACCTCAATGTGCTTGGTTCTTTCATGAAACACCGGATTAGAGGAGATATGAACTACAGTCTGATTATCACAATAGAGCTTCATTGGAGTGTTAATATTGTACCCTACTTCCTGTAGAAGGTACCTTAGCCACACTAATTCACAAGCAGTGTGCGCCATAGCCCTATATTCTGCTTCTGCATTGCTTCTTGCTACAACCGTCTGCTTCTTACTTTTCCATGTCACCAAGTTACCTCCCAGAAACGTGCAATAGCCTGTAATAGACCGCCTATCAGACATAGAACCGGCCCAATCAGCGTCAGAATACCCTTCTATTTCAAGTTTTCCCCCACTCTTGTATATCAGACCGCGACCTGGAGCCCCTTTTAGATACTTCACAATTCTCAGAACTGCATTCCAATGAGGAATCAGAGGTTTCTACATGAACTGGCTTACCACACTAACTGCAAATGAGATGTCTGGTCTGGTAATGGTTAGGTAGTTCAGTTTGCCCACAAGTCGTCGGTATCTGCCAGGGTCTTCAAACACTTCACCCATATCAATGCTTAGCCTAGTATTTGTGTCCATGGGTGTTTCAGCTGGTTTGGCACCCAACAGACCTGTTTCTTCCAGCAAATCAAGCACATACTTCCTCTGGCACAGGTTAATCCCATACTTGGATCTCGCTACCTCTATCCCCAAGAAGTATTTCAGTTTACCCAAATCCTTTGTCTGAAAGTGATCCTGTAGGTAAGTCTTCAGCCTGTCAATACCAGTGTTATCATTCCCAGTAATAACAATATCATCTACATACACCACCAATAGTATTTTTCCTCCCGGAGAGTCATGACTAAATACAGAATGGTCAACTTTGCACTGTTCATACCAAACTTCTTTACCACCTCACTGAACCTACCAAACCATGCTCGAGGAGACTGCTTAAGCCCATATATAGCCTTCCTTAGTCTGTACACATTACCATCCTCCCCCTGAGCAACAAACCCTGGAGGTTGCTCCATGTAGACCTCCTCGAGTAAGTCACCATGCAAAAAGGCATTCTTGATATCAAGCTGATATAGTGGCCACTCATACATGGCTGCAAGAGATATCACAACACGAACTGACCCTATCTTAGCAACCGGTGAGAAGGTCTCTGTGTAGTCAATACCATAGGTTTGAGAGTACCATTTTGCAACTAATCACGCTTTCAGGCGTTCAACACTACTATCAGGCAGATACTTAACCGCATAAACCCATTTACAACCAACAGCTTGCTTCCCAAAAGGAAGAGCAGTGAGGTCCCAAGTATGATTATGATGAAGAGCTGAGAGTTCTTCCATGGCACGGCACCACCCTGGAGAGGCAAGGGCTTCCTGGACATCTTTAGGAACAATAACTGATGATAACAAGGTAACAAACTGGCGATGGGAAGCGGAAAGGTGAGTAAGAGAAACATAATTAGAAATGGGATGAAGGGTGCAAGTACGTTTACCTTTCCGCAAAGCAATGGGTAGATCAATCTCAGATGCTAAGTGCGGGTCTGGTGCCGGATCCGTCGACGGAGATGTAGCCGGAGGAGTAGTAGCTGGTGCACGTGGGCGATGTGTATACACATGACGGATAGGTGGGCGTTCAACAGGTGGTGGCACCGGAGGCAAGGATTTGGTCACGACCGGAACAAAGGAAGGAGGATCGACAACGAGAAGTGGAAGAGGAGGAGGTGATGAGGAGGAAGAAGCATCACCAGACCCCAAAAAGAACGGAGTAGACTCAAAGAAACTGACATCAGCACACACAAAGGACCGTCGAGAACCAGGATAGTAACACCTATACCCTTTTTGGTTCCAAGAATAGCCAAGGAAGATGCACTTGAGAGAATGGGCATCGAACTTGTCGTTCCCGAGACCCAGATTATGGACGAAGCAGACACACCCAAAAACTCTCGGCGTAAGAGGGAACGGAGACAAAGTGGGAAACAAGACCTGAAACGGAGAATGACCATCAAGGATAAACGTGGGCATCCGATTAATCAGAAAACAAGAGGTAAGCATTGCATCACTCCAAAAAGGTTTGGGAACATGCATGTGATGCATTAAGAATCTTGCTGTTTCAAGGAAATGGCGATTCTTTCTTTCATCCACCCCGTTTTGTTGTGGGGTGTAGGTACACGAGGTCTGATGTATAATGCCGTGTTGGTCCAGGTATTCCTGAAATGATGAGGATAAATATTTGCGACCATTATCAGAACGAAAAACTTTGATGTGGGTACCAAATTGGTTACGAATCTCAGCATAAATTTTTTGAAAAATGGTAAACAATTCACTTCTTTCTTTCATTAAATAGAGCCACGTCATCCTTGAGAAATCATCCACAAAAATGACAAAATATCTGTATCCATTATATGACATCACTTTATAAGGACCCCAAACATCTGAATGAACTAAAGAAAAATGACTCGACACATGGTTATCAACCCTAAAACTAAAGGGAGCACGATGGTGTTTCCCAAACTGCCACGACTCACAATCCAAAACAGAAAACTGACTCAAGGACGGAACCAAGGACTTTAAGACTTTTAGCGACGGATGACCAAATCGGTAGTGCCACTGGAGAGGAGAGCTGTTGAAGTTCTACCACCACCACCGTCAAGATAATACAGTCCACCTGCTTCATGCCCTCCACCAATCTTCATCCCCGTCTTGAGATCCTGAAAAACACATATAGAAGGATAAAAGGTAATGGAGCAGTTAAGTGATTTGGTCAGCTTACTAACAGACATAAGGTTAAAAGGTAATTTAGGAACATACAGAACTGATGAGAGGGATACAGGATCTAGGTCAACATTACCAACACCACAAATTGAGGATGTGGAACCATTAGCAAGGGTGACAGATTGTGATGTTGAGCAATGAGATAAGGAGGAAAACACACCTGGAATTCCAGTCATGTGATCGGAGGCTCAAGAGTCAATGATCCAGGGATTGGGTGTAGATGCCAAACAAGCCATACTTGAGTGAGCAAAAGTCGTCGTGTTCTGCTGTGATTGGATAAACCTCTCATATTCATCACGGGGAACACTCACCATCTCCTTCATGGGACCATCTGTGGATGTAGGAGGCATCTAGTCAGATGAATGATTCTCCTATCTAAAGCTGGAACTTGAGTCACCGGTCGCGGCATGATTGGCCCATGTTGAGGGAGGACCATGTAGATCATAACAATAGTTGATGGTATGTCCATCCATACCACAATGAGTGCACTTCCTCAGGCCTGAGCTACGTCCTCTACCACGGGCTCCCCCTGAATCTCTGCTCCCAGTACGACCACCACCACGATTATGAGTAGACCCACCATTGCCACTTCGGCCATATGCAGAACCACTACCACCACCACGGCCAGACTGAGCTCCCCGAATATCTGAGCTCGTACTGGTTCATATTCAGACTTTAGTCCCACCAAAAATCTAGTCACATCAAGCTGCTCTCTCTGTTGTTGCTGAATCTTGACATCAGAAGTGAGAGGATGATAGGCATTCAACTCATTACGTATGTTCCTCATGTTGGCATAGTACTCCTCAAGACTCTGATTGCCCTGTTGCAGGTTAAAGTACTCTTGATAAAGCTGATAAACTCTAGTTGTATTGTCCTGCCCCGAATACAATTTCTTCGCATGGTCCCACACACCTTTGGCAGTATCAAGGAACATGAAGTTCACACTAATCCTGGGTTTCATACTGTTCCACAACCATGTGATGATCTGAGCATCCTCTTGTTCCCAGTCTTCATACTCGTGAGAGACAGAGGAGGGTTTCTCCTCTCTGATGTGTTTTACCTTCTTCTTTGCCCAGAAAGACTTCAACAGATTTAGCCCAAGGCACATAATTCTCTCCATTTAATTTAATGGAGGTCATCTGAACATTCAGGTAGTCTGTAGGCACCATCACACTAGGTTTATAATCATTATTGTCTCCCATTATGTTATCACCGATTCTACACACTTGCTGAATTCTATTATCACTGAGATCTGCACACTACACACCACTAGGTCACACCTGTCACACTGATTGCAGCACTTATTGTTGCTGGAATGTGTGTTCTTTACACCACAAACCCTAAATCACACCTATCACACTGATTTCAGCACTTGTTGTTGCTGAAAAGTGTGCTCACACCACAAACCCTACTCCTACAACTACCTGAAATCTCACCACTATATGATCATATCTCTTCCTTCAAAATGCACAAAGAAACTAGCATAAACCCTAGCACTTACTGGCCGAAACCCTAGCATATGGTCTGAAACACACCTCCTATTTAATCCATAACAGATATCATGCACTAAAATCTCTTACCTTATCGCTGAAGTAACACCCATACGAGCAGGAAAGCAGTCCACACACAACAGCCGCTGCACACGCAACAGCCACACACAACAACCACTGCCCACACAATTCGGCCCTCTATTCTTCCTCTACTAGGAGAGGGCGATCTCAGAAATCATAGCAACCGACCACATACGACCTGACTGGAGGCATAGAGACCTCCAAGGGAAGAGGGCGATCACTCCTTTTCAGTCCTTTCCCTTATCTCCAATCGAACACAGAAAAGAAAAAAAAAAAAAAAAAAAACCCTAGATAGGGTGTGCAGAGAATGAACCCTAGGCAAGCAGAAATCTAGGCAGATTCAAGAAGCTCTGATACCATGATATAATTCAGGTCTGCCTTAGAATTCGGCCTGACTGAGTTCAGTTATGTAGAAAAAAGAAAAGGTGATAGAGAGAGAGAGAGAGAGAAAGAGAGAAAGAGAGAAAGAGAGAAAGAGAGAAAGAGAGAAGAGAGAATTCTGGTTCGAACTGAAAGAGTCAACTTGACTTCTCCCAGTCGGCCAGTAAGTATTTATATTATTATTAAAACATAACTGAAAAGACCTATGTGCCCTTACTTAAGTTAAGAGCACTTGTTCCAACACAACATTACAGATCAGCAACATTAATCAAGATATAAAGACAGAAATACCCCTACGCTAACACAATGAAATCTAGGGAAAAGTGTTTGGTCAAATGTGGGCCATCCCTGATTCATTTTACTCTTTTATTGAAGCTTGGCCTTTGCAAGGCTTTAGCAAGAGAGGCAATATTTTGTGAAACCTTATATTCTTTAGTTTTCACTTTTTTTCTATTTCTTTTTTATGTTTGGATTGAAGGTAACTTTCATTCAAAAACAAAAGAGAAGATGTACAAGAGGAGATATACAAATAGGAGCTTCAAAACAGAAAATCAAAAGCCCACTCAAGATTGAGGACAAGATTTTACCCTATACAAAGTATACCTTCCCACCCCATTCTTGGCTAAAGCATCTGCTAACAAATTTAAGCTCCTAGGAGCCATCTGAAACTGCATTGGATAGAGTCTGAAATGTCATGAATTTCTTGCAAAAAAAAAAAAAGCAAGCCGCCAAGACCTGCACTTGTCTTTTTAGCCCAGGCCCAGCCAATTGAGATTTGGAACCCTCAAGTAAAAGAGAGTCAAGCTGCTTATAAAAAAGCAGGTTCTAAGAGTTCAATACCATCAGATATGTGTATTCACATTTTCCTATGCAAATTGGTTGGGTAGACCAAAACTAACAACTTGTGGTTGTAAATTTTTCTTGCCCCAACTCCATATTGTAGTATCCCATAAACAATCTTTTGTATCGTTAATTCCTTACAAGTGCAGCTACGGTTTTTAGACATCATCAGTACTGCTAAGCTATTTTTTCAAGCCATTCCCCGTGTTATCTTGAAAAGTTCCCTCACAAATCATAACTGCTTATTTTATTATGGAACAAAGCAACCATGCAGTGTATGTCAATGAATGTCATGTCATGCCCTCAGAAAAGCATTGGGGTGGATTATCATTTTGTGTGTTGAAACAACTTCAGAGATCTCTATGTTGCAGAGAATGAATCCTTTGCTTCATTGCTAAAGACTTGATCAAAGGTCTTACTGTTCCTCATTTTCAATTTCAAGGGAGAAACTCACTGACTGACTCACTCAACCTGCAGTTTGGTTTATCTCTTCTATACTTCACACATTGTCATACCTTAACGAATTTTGCCTATTGTAACATAACACCTAATATTGGGAAAACAAAATTGGTAATGTCTATCATCTTAGATAGTGCTGTTATCTGAATTTTCAGAAAACATCATAGGTACCAAGTTGGGCAGGGGCAATATTTGTCATAAGCTACAGAGGCATAACTCTAGAATTATGCTCATTACAACTTTTTGATAAGTTCAAATCCCTGTATCAGCATTTTCAAACTTGTTATAACCTACAGAGGCATAAATCTAGGATTGTGCTAATCACAACCCTTTTTATAAGTTTAATTTCCAGTATCAGCATTTGTAAGCTTCATGTTCTACAAGTATTTTGTCAGTGGAAAATCACATGGATGAATGAAGCGAAAACAAAAAGAAAACAAAACAAAAAGCTATGGAAAGGACAATAAGATAAAAAGAACTTTAAAGGGAAGAAAGAAACATTTAATCACAATGAACACTTGCTTTGAGATCAAGGTGGAAAGTAGGAGGAGGAGGGGAAGAACATGCGGAAGAAAGATGACTACCCGAGATTTGCCATCCCATGCATGGGATCTATAAGCTGTGGCTGGGGTGGCTGTTGGTGCTGTTGGTGCTGCTGGTGCTGCTGTTGTGGCTGTTGTAGTTGGTGCTGTTGTAATTGTTGTTGCTGACTTACTCCAACCGCCACAGCTGCTGCTGAAGCCGGAGCACCCTTTGCTTCAGCAAATCTCCACATGTACCAGGACGCAACTGAGCGGTAAGGCCTCCACTTCTCGCAGAGTTGCTCCATCTGGGAAGGTCGGGGCAATTGATCGAGGCCGTAGAGGAGCTGGACACCCTTACGTACGCCAATATCCCCAACGGGGAGAACATCCGGTCGGTGGAGAGAGAAAATCATGAACATGTGTACGGACCACGAGCCAATGCCCTTAACCATGGTCAGCATTGTGAAGAGAGACTTGTCATCCATGTCCACAATTGAGGCATCGGAGAGGATCCCGTTTCGATACTTGTTGGCAAGGTCATGGAGGTAGCTGGCTTTACGGCCAGAAACGCCAATCTGACGAAGTTGTTGAGGGGAGAGGGCAAGAACGGCCTCCGGAACGACCCCAGCCTCACCCCCGCAAAGGGAGACGAATCTTGTGTAGATTGATGTGCCGGCCTTGTAGGCAAGCTGCTGATAAAGAATACTCTTAGTAAGGGCAAGGAATGGGGGATGAAACGAATCAAATGTCGGCGGCTGATGAATGTCGATTAAACGAGCGAGTTGCGGATCCGAGTTGCGTAAGTACTGAAGAGCGAGAGCGATCTCTCCTTCGCACGATAGCGTCCTTGCGACGACTCTTGGAAGAACTCTGACTTGTTGCACAACAATTTTGTTCTTTTTGTTGCTGGCGGTAGTGGTGGCACCGCTATTGTTTATGTTGGGCTTGTGGTCGCCGTTGGTGGTGGTGGTGGTCTTACAATCTCCTTCGACTATCTGAAGAGATTTGTTATCTGAGTTGTCTGAAGGGCCGTCGGAGGACACCTTTCTGATCTTCCGTGGCCGAAATGGGATCTTAATCGATGAGGCAGAATTATGAGGGGCAATAGTTGCAGACGGATGAGCAGCTGTGGTAGATGGTGGTGCCGCTGGTACAACTTGAGGAGTGGTGGTGTCATGGGGAAGAGGAGGATGGGGTTGCGACTGAGCGTGAGACTGAGGTGCCTGGATTTGGGTTTGAGGTTGAGTTTGCTCCCCCATGTATGAGAGCGAGATAAGAGATTGATGAGGTTGCGGAGGAACCTGACGAGTCTGGTTTGAGGGTTGGGATGGCTGTTGTTGTTGGTTCATAACAAGCATACGTAGACGACCATCGATCAATCTGGTTCTCTTTCTATTAACCTGCCTGTGTCTGTCTGGTCTTACTCCTTTAATTTTCAAAGAAATATAAAGAAAAGGAAAAAAAAAAGGAAAAGAAAAAGAAACAAAACGAGTATCTTGTTTGGACTGTCTACAGATATATAATGGCAGGCTTGCTTCAAAGGAGTACGAACTAAGAAGAGAGAAAGAGAAAGAAAGGAGGGAGGTACAGAGAGAGAGAGAGATGAGAAAACGAGAGATTGACTGCAGAAGGGGCTGTGACGAGTCGCTCGCTCTCTCCGGCGTTTGAAATTCGACGACGTCTTCTTCCAATCCTTTCCTTTCTGCGTTAGAAAAGTTAGAATCCAAATTTCCAAATACGGATCCGGATCTGGATCTCCGAATAAATATCCAGTTTTGAGACACTCCGGTCTCCGGATCTCCTGATCCTGCCCACAAATTTCCCTCCATCCATACCCACAATCAACGTTTGAAAAAGCTAAAGCGGAGGCGAGGATGTTGTGTCATAGGGCGAGGCGTAAGTGTGAAGGCGTTTTGAGGATTAAGGCTTGACTAAAAAAGAAAATGATATATAATCCATATATAATAAAAACAAGGAAACATAACATTAGGATCTTCTATGGCTTGTATGATATACTATGGGTTTTGTTTCAAAATAGCCATACACCCAATATGCTGAAAGGGAATCAGCACTTTGAACTATGCATACATTTTCTTATAGTTTTTTTTTATTTTATAAGGTTATTTGTATATTATTTAATTTTTAAAAAGATATTTTAAAAAATACCATGATACCCATTTTTCTCTATTTTTTATTTTTCCTTATAATAACAAAACCATAGAAGTCAAACTTTTCAATTTAGGGATATGAACCAATATTGTTTTAAGAACAATGCATTCATATTTCCTTTCTTGCACTAATAAGAGTGACAATCTATATGACGCATGTGCTATAGAATAAATAAATTATCAAATATGAGATAAATGGGTAAATGGGTAAGAATAAAGTATGAATAATAAAGCAAGTTTTTATTTTTCCTTATAATAACAAAACCATAGAAGTCAAACTTTTCAATTTAGGGATATGAACCAATATTGTTTTAAGAACAATGCATTCATATTTCCTTTCTTGCACTAATAAGAGTGACAATCTATATGACGCATGTGCTATAGAATAAATAAATTATCAAATATGAGATAAATGGGTAAATGGGTAAGAATAAAGTATGAATAATAAAGCAAGTTATTTTCTTACATATTTTATATGCAAGTTTTTTGTTATTTGTATGTTTATTTATTTGCTCATTACACCAATATATACAAAAAAATATTTTTTTTGTCTTGAATTTATGTATATCCCTATGTAAACCTTCATATTCCATATTAGCATTTTGAATAGCTAAGGTCTAAGCCTTCGACATTTGTAGGCCAAATTCCCAAAAGGCATATGCCTCAAACAACTCAAGGCCTAAGCCTTGCTAGTAGCATCCTTCAATATCATGATTGGGTCGACCAGGCCAGATCATGAGTGAAATATCATGATCGGGTCGACCAGGTCAGGCCCGATCATGAGTGAATAGAAAATCGAAAACGTACATAGCTGTTCCAGCGTCCAAGGCTATTGAGGTTTGGCCTTTTTTCTTAGCCTCGCCTCAAGGCTTAGGCCTTTGGTCTCTCCTCAAGGGCCTTTTAAAACAATGCCCACAATACATTGTCGTTGCGTATTGGAATTAGGGCTATAAACGGATCGGGTTCAGCAAAATCAGAATCACATTGTGTTATTGAAAATTTACACCGTAATCCCATCTGAAATCCTATCGGAAAAACTCAAATTGAATTTTAATTTTAATGGATTTTAGGTTGGGTTTTGATTTAATCAGCCCCGCTTTATTTTTGAATATAAACAAATATATATATATATATTCATATATGATATAATATATAAAAATATATTTTTACAATATTAATTATAATTATATAAATTTTGATATGTTAAAATCAATAAATATTAAATATAATCAAATTCAGATTTTAATTGGATCAGCTTGAGTTAAACACAAATCTAATCTGATTATTATTCAGATGCAAATTGTAAATTCAAATCAAATTTGATTACATAAACACATCATGCAAAACCAAGATAATTGGTTCCGATGTGGGATAAAGCCACTGAGTTTTCAAGTACCATTGATAGGCCTAGTTGGAACATCTCTCACAAATGAGAAGGCAGATATTTCCAATGTATGCCTCTAATGTCCTATGGGTATGATGTGGGAAGAGCTTGTGGATAGTGGCAGGATCTACTCACAACAAAATAACATTCCAATATGATTTGTATTTGCACATTGCATACATGGTGGATCCCGATCTCATGATGCGTCTCAGCCTCATGGCAAGATGTGCTGACACAAATCATGTTGTGGATAGTTTTTGTTGAGGATATATTCCAGTTCCTATGAGTAGGGGATCTAAGTTTTGAGACGACTTTGTATGTATAGTGTCAAGATATCAATGATGAATCTGTATACTCTTGGTGGAGCTTGTAACTCTGGTCATTTTCATAATGCCTTCCTGGGTTTGATTTGAGTTTGTATGTGAGTTTGGTTTTGAATAAAATTACATTACCTTTTTCCAAATATATATATAGTAGAAAGAGGGAAGGAGGGGAGGGTGGTGAGAGTCCTCTCACCACAAAGCTCACATATACCTCCTCCTCCTCTACTTTCTCACACGTGCATATTTGTTTTTGTATTAAATCATTAAAAACCTCATGGATCTTTATTGTATTTCATAAAATCCACATTTACTCTCTCTCTCTCACACACACACACATAAATCTTCCCGCCCCATTCCTTATTTTCCTCTTAAATATCTTTCAATTCCTTTAGGCTCTCTCTAATAAAGTAGGGTGTAAATCAAATGGACTCGGTTAGATTAAGGGTTAACCTAAATATGAACCTTAGCTTAGACCCAAATTTCCCCACGAGTTCGTGGGGTGAACCAATCTAAACAAATCATTGCTTTTTTCCTTGGGTAATCAAGTTTTTCCCTCCATTTTTCTCCTTTCCTTAGATATAAGTTTTCCATTCTTTATATTAATTTATTTTAATGTAGATTTGTTTAATTGATTGTTCTTGATTTAATAATAAAATGTAGTAAAAAATAACTTAATGCGAGTTTTTGATTGCTTTTGTAAATTAAATTTTGATTTTTTTTAACGTGGTTATTAATTTCATGCTAAGCATATTTTAGCCCATTGCCCCAACCCATAGGGGCAGAGATAGGATTTTCTTTTGAGGGGGGCCAAAAAGTAATAAAATATAGGGGGGCAAAAGTTAGGCATGGCCCCCTCTGCCACCCCTTGCCTCCGCCCCTAGGGGTATTATGCCAAATTGCCAATGCAACCACACCCCACAACTCTATGGGCCACTGTCAAAGTGGGTTGGTGGGGAAATAACTATTCTTGTGATACTCTTTATTGAAAAAATAAGATGACACTTTTCTCAAAAAGAAATCATCTCGCGTGATCTTGTGAGGGCTTTGGGCTCTCTCTCTTAGGGGTGCAAATGGATCAGATCATGCTCTAATCCTATTTGGTCGAATTCAGATCACCCCTGTTCGGATATTTGGATTGGATCTAATATGGTATGATCGGAAAAATCGGATTGGATTTGGATCACCCACTATCCGATCCGAGAACATCCTATTCGATGTATATACTATATTTATAAATATAAATATATATATATAATACATATATGTATATATAATACATATATATGTTATTTATTTATAAATATTTTTATAATTTGTTATATTATTTAATTTTTATAAAAAACATGTATGTACATGATGGAAATAATTAAAAAATACTTGTATTTGTTGTTTTTACTTTATTTAAAGTAGTATATTTTAAAATTCTTTTAATAATTTATTAATTTTTAAAGAAAACAAGTTAGATTGGATCATATCAAAAGATTTGACTTATCGATAGGATTCGAATTCAAATCGAGTCCTATTAGATTCGATCGAATATTCGGATTAGATTCGACATGAATATTGTCAGATCGAATTCAAATATACCCAATTTGAATATGATCCGATCCATTTGCATCCCTACTCTTTCTCTCTCTCTTTATCTATCTATCTATCTATCTATGTATATATGCAAATACAAAAAACATTAAATATAAGTTGGACTTCAACCCTAACCCAACACAAAGTGAGATTCATATTACCTGACCTTCAGCTCAATCCAACAAAACCCGACTTTTTTGGATTGAATTCAGGCTAAAGTGGCCTAAATTGAACTCCTAATTAAAATTACCATGTGCATTAACTTTACCTAAAAAACATCTTGAAGTTTAATCAACCCAAATGATCATAGGAAAATTGTAAAATTTATTAAAAAATCTTTTCTCAAATTGTTCTCTTATTTTTCTTTTTATTTCTTTTAAAAAATATACAACAGGATAGTCCACCCCCCAACCCACATACAGGCGGAATTCGATCCTAAATCTCCGCCATGACCACTAAAAGACCTTATCAACCAACCGGTTGGCACTTCTTTCTTATTGTCTAAACACGGCCAAAGTAATCATAAAATGAAAAAAAAAAAAGTATGATGATTTTAACACATGTTATAAGGGATTACGGGATATAAAACCACATTGGCCAACTCGCCCTTTCTCTAAGGGCATCATATATTCATGCATATGCACTATTATGTATACATCCCATTTTTGTGATAAAGGGGCATAACATTCCTAACCATTAAACAAAACAAAAAACATTCCGACGTTTTGACTTTTATGGTGCTTTCTCCTTTCGTAAATCGGAATCTTACTGTAGCTATAATGTATATCATCAAGAAGCTCCCGCGTACGTGCCAATACAAACTCTACACCATCGAGATTATGACACGCGTGTCATTAGCTTTGAAACCCCGCCTTCTCCATCCTGTCCTTCACGCTCAGAAAACTACTGCGGCAAAACCTTCCAACGGCGTGGAGAAGCAAAAGCCGACGATCCTGGCCAGCATGTATTCCTCGTAAATCTCATAGTTTTCATCGGCTCAAAGCAATGGAGTCTTGATACAAGAAGAAGAAGAAGAAGAGGAGGAGGAGAAACATAGAGATCAGATAGGTGTTCCTCTGCCCATAGAAAACCTGAAAACAAGCGGCTTCCTGAGAGAAACACTCCAGAGCTAGACCAGAGAGACACTCCAGAAGAACCAGACCATTACAGACAACATGATCGTTATTCTCGGCTCCTTCGATCACCGTCTCTCTGCTCTAGAGACTGCGATGCGCTACACTCAGGTATGCGTCCCACTCAAAGACTAAGGGCAGGTTGGTCATTATGGTGAAATGAGGAACCAAAACGAACTTTCTGCTTTGGTTTCAGTTGGGTGAGGATCTCTTTCGGTTACATTCATTTCACTGAGTGAACCCAATAAACAACAATGACAAAGAAAGAAAGAGAGAGTAATGACACATCTTCTCTCCTTGTTGCGTATGACTGAATCTAAATGTCTTTCTCTCTCCTTCCTTCTCACTCTTTTCCTTTCTTCTGTCTGCCAAACTGATGGGTTGACGAAGAACGAAGGTAGAGTAGAGAGAGAGCAGGAGTCTTGGCTACTGACGTTGTAGAACTACTTTTAATCGCAAGCGATGTGGAGAGACTGGACCCGTTGGATCGGGACTCGTGGAGAGAAATGAGGTGATAGTGATGATGAGGGTGCATTTAAGACGGAGCAGGAAGCATGGTGTCACACTCAATCTCAGAGAGTCTCTCTCGCCTCATTCTATCTTTCTTTCACTCTTCTCTTCGGAGCTCGGGCTCCCCACATCCACGTGAGGAAGATGATAAAACAAAAAACAAGAAAAGGGACATAAAGCGTCAGTAGTTGGTTAGGTCTACAGGCGGCCCCATCACTGTCTGGTCTGGTCTGCCCTCAATTGTCGCGCAAATTAGTGGACGAATGAACGAGAGGCGGAGGAAGGAGGACGGAGATAAAGAACAGAAAGCAGACAAGCCATCGTTTTCAGAACGTGGGGATTTGATGGGTGGTAGCAGCAGCAGAAAAGATTATGGCTGTTCATAAGAAGATCCAACCCGATCAATTCGGATCGATTCAACCTGAATCGGCCGGGTTTTCTTCGATACCTGCCGGTTTTGAATTATAAAAAATCATAAACCAATGGTTTATGATTTAGCTACTTAGTTCATAGTCAGCTAAATTGTCTTTATCATAGTTACAACCTAATTTAATTTCTAGTCTTCTAGTTAAGAGTATTATAAGACAACTAGATAAGAATATTTTTTGAAATGTTTAAAGAAAATAATCAAAGGATCATAGTTTTTATGATCTTTTACACCAAATAGGCAACTAATTACAATTAGAATTAGGTGTCATTTTTTACTTAGATTAGAAGGTTTCTTGAAATATATAAATTTCATTATTCTTTCTCTAATACAATTTAACTTTCTATTTTCTTGATAACTTTTATTCTAACTTGATCTACTCCTACCAATTTCAGTCTTCTTTCTCTAATAGAATAAGTGTCATTTTTTACATCAAATTTCAGTCTTCTTTCTCCAATCTATCAATTTATTATCATTGTTGAACTTAGAGTCGAAACCAACAAAATCCGACTCAAACCGACTAGGTCAGTTTTGCTTAACACAGGGTCGATTTCGGTTTTAATTTCAGGTAACCCGACCAGGTCGGGTCGGTTGAAAAAATCTCAATAAACCAACCCAACCCAACCCGTGAACAGCCCTAGAAGAGACGTCTTCTCGATGTTCAGCTTGCAAAGACGCAAGCTCTTCTCCTTTCCTGGCATCATTCTTGGACAAAATAAATATTGTTTTAGATCGGTTTGTTTCTCTTGACCAATCCTTGGATCTTGAATTTTTGTTCTCTACTTCTCTTCAGTTGGTGGGGTTCTGGTCTTTTGGGTTTATTAGTTGTTGGTCACTGCAACTGAATCCTTGAGATGGTTGATGGTTTGTTTGATAGATCGATGCATGGGAGTCGTCATATATGGGACTGGAATTGGAACTGACCTCCTCCTTACTCCCTTAACTTGCCACATGTCATATGGTCATAGAATTTGGCCCCACTCCCACAAACACATCAGCACCTTAAAATATCTGATGATAGGTCATGGGTGTGCTGTACTGTAGAGTAATAATAGATTTCCAGGTTCAAATAAATGTAGAGGTGTAAATTGGGCTGGGCCGCCCAATCCGGCCCGACACGATTTTGGACTGGCCCGGCATGGCATGACAGTGCATGGGTCGTGCCAGGCCCGACACGATGGTCCGTGCCATGCTGGACCTAGGGTTTGAAGTCCATGTGCCAGCACGACACAACACAATCAAGCGGGCCGTGCCGCTCGTGGCTCGTGTGCTAGCACAACCCATATATATTTTATATATGCTATTTATATATATACATAATATTTATATATAATATATAATATATTATATAAATTATAATTATATAATAATATATAGTATATAATATATTAATAAAATTAACATTTTCTTCAATTTTATTATACTAATTTATTTAATTATTGTATATATAAGTAATTGTATACATCAAAATTCATATAAAATTAAAATTTTAAGTTTTTTTTTTTCATTTTTTTAATAAATAAGAAAAAATAGCTTTGGCTCAATCCGGCTCGTGACATGGCACGGGCCCGCCTAAGCCTAGGCTGTGGGTTGTGCCAGGCCGACTACCAAAATTTCCACTAAAGACGGCATGGCTTGTGGCGGTTCACCTTTAAGGCGGACCGCTTGGCACGACCCACTTTACACCTCTAAATAAATGGCATTAACAAAGGAGTTTGACAAATTGGGCATCTTTTTGTTGATACCCAAATGGGACACCCGATACCCAAATGGGCATCTTTTTGTTGATAATGATGGTTAGACATTTTCATTAAATATAAGTAAATAGACAAAAAAAGATGACATGAGTTCCGTAGAAAATTTTTGGGACTATGGCATGTTAAATATGTTCCAATGTTGACAAAAAAAATGACGAATGCAATTTTCTAGATGCTTTGAAATGGACCTGGTTGTTTGTTGTAACTTTGAAAGCACAATTTCATAAACCTTATTGGTCCGAGTTATTCTTACTTTATACCAAGGAATCGTTGCATCAATCTTGTTTAATCTCCTTTTACAACCATGGTTTTCAAAACCGGATTGGACTAGACGGTTAGACTGGAAAAACTGGGAACTGGTCACTTGATCGGTTCCGTTTTTCCCTAAAATCGTTGATTTTGGTTTGCAAACCGCTGAGCTGGCCAGTTAATTGTTCAAACCGTTCAAACCGTTTGAACGGTTTTGAACGTTTTCTAATTTTTTAATTTTTTATGTCAGAATGGGCTGACCGTTCAGGTTGAACGGTCAGACCATTCGAACTAGTAACCGGACCCCTGACTGGTTCGGTCACCGATTTGTTTTTAAAAACCATATTGACAACATTGCATAATAAATCTAAAGTCTAACCCAAAGAAAAATACTTTTTACTTTATCTATCCATGATAAAAGGGTACTTACATACATTGCCATCTTTTGTTTTTTTTACATACATTTTCATCCTTTGTTTTTCATTGGTTAATTTTTCTGTTCAACGGTTTTTGATTATCTTTATATTTAATTATTATTATTTTTTAATTTATTTGTTAAAACATACTATGCATTCAAACTGAATAGTCGAACCGTTGACCCAAAAACTGGTGACCATAACAGTTCAGTTTCTGGGTTGTTTTTTAAAGCGATGATAATAAAGTGTTATAACGTTCTTGACGTGGTAAGCAAAAGCAAAACCTTAATTGATTTCCTATTGCTAATATTAGAGCTTGGTAGTCTTTTCAAAAGACTATTAATAGTGGCAATAGATGCTCTTGAAAGGAGAGAGCGTGTCTCCGTGGCATGAAGTATATGGAATATTATATCTTCTAGAATAATTAAAATGTATCATCTGTTTTTGCACAATCTTGCACAATGGCCCTGAGCTCTCATGAACAAAAGAAAAAATCAATTTGCTTATTTAAATATTACTCATATTGGTTAATTTGTCCAATTTGTAGTTAAAGGTTTTCATATGTTTCTACGTTTAGTTAATATTTACCTTTCAACCAACTCTTCTCGTAGCCCTTCCAAAGCAAAAAATATCGTATTTTAAGATTTATTTTTTCTATACTCATTAGCCCCTACAATGCAGGGCCCACCCCACTAGTAATATAATTAAAAGATATATTGTCAAAACTGGACTGAACTGGATGGTGGGACTAGAAAAAATTGGAAACTGGTCACCTGATTGATTCCTTTTTACCTCAAAACTGTTATTTGGCCAAAAACTGTTGATTTGGTCGATGAATCATCGACTCTAATAGTTGAATTATTGAACTGTTCGACCTATGAATGGTTTTTGGTCGTTTTTTAGGTTTTTGAAATTCTATTTTGATTTTTTTTTTAGAACAGGCCATTCATTCGGATTGGATGGTCAAAATGTTCGATCCAAGAATTGGATCCCAAAATGGTTTCCTGTCTGATCCGGTTTTAAAAACCTTGATTAAAAGTGCATTAAGAACATCTCTTCATAAATAAAAACATATAGTAGAGAAAATGTTCCCAATGTATAGCAGCAATGTGCTGCGTGTGGTTGGTATGACGAGGCAGATCTGTTCTCTCTTTAGTGCCCAGTGGAGTGTTTAGTTGAATGGTTGTTGTTTACTATTTGATTATCACTATCGGTTCCACGTTACTATAAAGAACTCTCTTTTGAATTATTATCTTATACATTCTCCATAAAAGAGATGTCCTACATGTATACATACATGCATATATTGAAGATCTCTTTAAAGACAAAAGTTTATTCAGGTAGTTATGACTAGTTTTAGATGTCGTTATCTTAGACAAGTGAAAAAACAACCTATTGCAATTATGAAAAACATTTTAAATATAAGGATGCTATTAGGCCAATAATAATTGAACCATGCTGATTTTTGGTACAGAGAATGTTTCATATAGAGCCAACATCTTGATATTTTTTCCTGATTCAGATTAACTATGCAATATGTTGAATCAATGATTTAGGGCTCACACTAAAAGCTCTTTATTTTCCTAAAGCATTTTTCAATATTACTTTAATGACTTTTAATATTCATTGAAACATCGTAAATGCATTAGAAAAATAAAACAATGAAAAAAGTAGGGTGGTGCCAAACAAGTGTAGTATGTATTAGAAACTAGGCTCCACTCTGACATGATTAAAACTACATGTATGTCTTGGATACATCAAACCCGTGATGCTGTTTTATAGGTTGTCGGTTATACAGGTATTATAGGTGATACAAAATTATATTAACGTGTTGGAACACCATTCATTATGGTTGCAGTGGTTTGTTGGGACGTTCTTGGGAGCATTCTATCAATAGCATATCCCTACTCCTATTCATTCTATAGGATATATACACCTCTGTTTTGCATTTTATGGGAGTTGAGGTCATAAATGGGGCCAGGGGGTCAGAAAATGGCACATACGGCTTTTGTTAGGGCAAATTGATGCTCACACTGTTTGATCAACAGCCCCTTCCAACCTTATATTAAGAATATCTCATTAAAATAAATCACATGAATATGGAGATATTCCCAACGTAAGACTACTGTAAAGCCTGTTGAAACTCTGCTCTGATCGAAGCCTGATTACATAAAAAAGACTAGATATAATCGTAAAAAACTAACTGAAGCCTGATTACACAAAAAACTAACCAATGACTAAACATAATCGTAAAAAAATTAAAAAAAAAAGACTAGATATAATCTTACTTTACAGTTGTAATACACTTACTTGAACTTTACACTCAAGACATTAAAGTTATCAAAGTATTTTAGGGTGAATTACAAGATCGACCCTCCTTGTACTACAGGGTCAGTGACAAAGTTCCCTCTGTACTTTTTTTTTCGTGAGAAGGATCCCTAAACGTTGACAGTTAGACAAAGACCCTCTTCTGTTAGGGTTCCGAAAGAAAAATTCAACTGTTTAATTATTGTCTTCTCCATTAAAGTAAACTGAAATGGCCATATCGTGATGGAGCTGTGTGCTGGCGATGAATTATTTGATGGCATCATTCAACGAGGACACTACAGCGAGAGGAAGGCAGCTGAGTTGACGAAGATTATTGTTGAGGCTGTTGAAGCCTGCATTTGCTGAACCCAGAGAATTTCTTGTTGGTTAACAAAGACGATGATTTCTCTCTTAAAGCCACTGATTTTGGTCTCTCGGTCTTATTTAAACCAAGCCAAGTATTTACCAATGTTGGATGTCTGGCTCCGAAGGTACTTTGCAAGCATTATGAACCAGAGGCAGGAGTGGTATTGTATATATTTCTTAGTGGTGTTCTAGCTTTTTAGGCAGAAACTTAGCAAGGAATTTTTGATGCAGTTCTAAAGGGAGTTGTTGCCTTTGAATCAGACCCCTTGCCTCTAATCTTAGACAGTGTCAAGGATCTTATTAGGAAGATGCTCTGTTCTCAGCGCTTGACTGCTCATAAAATACTATGTCATCCATGTATTTGTCAAAATGGAGTTGCTCCTAACTGAGCATTGGATCCGATTGCCCTTTTTTGCCTGAAACAGTTCTCTCCTGGTTTATGAGAGATGTTTAAGGCAATGGATACTAACAATAGCGGTGCAATCACATTTGATGAACTAAAAGCTGGTTGGAAAAGATATGGCTCTAACAATAGTGGAATTGGAAGATGAACTGTGAGGAACAGTCTGAATATGGGCAAGATAGATGCACCACCAGAATCTCATTAGCCTTTGATTATGCACAACATGTACAAGGATATTGGCAAGTTGTACAGCAAGGCCTGAAGAGAATAATCGATGGTAATGACTTCAAATATGCAAGTTTGGTTTGTATCCATCTCCGAAACATTGAGACATATTACAGAAGCTTCAAGAATGAAGGTTCTATGATTGAGCATTTTGTTAGTCATGCCTGTTTGTGGCCAAATAATTGGAAAAAAGAAAATCCATCTGACTTCATTGAATATATGCTTCTCCCATTTGAAGTTTGAAGTTTTACTTGTCAAAAAAATTTGTATCGTTTCTTCTCCTTGTTATCGATTATATTGCTGATTCTGTAAAAAATTATTAATTTTGTTTGTGTAATAGGATGTGATGTTTGGTGGCACCGAGACCATGGTGTCAACAATGGAGTGGGTCTAAAATGAAGAGTTCAGGAGAGTAACTAAATAAGCTTTGGGTTAACCAACAAGGGCATCGGAACACGCCCTTATAAATCTTCATGTAGATGGCCATGACGTTGTGATCATGGAAGGAAAGATAACCAGCCATCAAAACAAACAAAATCACTCGGCCAAGAGGAGATATCCACCATATAGGTATTTTTGGGTCAATGATATTTTAACATTATGTATTGTAATTTTAATAACATTATGTATTGTAATTATTCATATTTTAATAACATTATATGTAATGTCATTTTTCAAATATTTTAATATTTGAATGTGTGTTAAAATATTTAAAAGATGGTACAACAATTTTTTTTGAAAAGCTAATTATCTTTTAGTATTTCCATCTTTTTCTCTATTTTTATGTATGTATGCACCTGCCTGCTTATTTGTTTTGAAGAAAAACCATTAGCCTTCGTCCATTTCTTAGAAAATCAATTACAGAGACCGTTTCTCTACTATTATGTCCTATAACCGCTGGCAAGTAAAAAAGGGAAAATTTCAAATTTCAATTTAATACCTGAATTTTGTGTAGTGTCAAATTAGTATCGGAACTTCAATCTAGCTTTATACCTTTCAACTGAACCATCTGCCCGAGTCTTGATTTTGTATACCTATTTGCAATCAATCACGGATTTATCTGGAGGCAGGTCAACTAAATCCCAAGTATGAGTGCTTGTAAGAGCTTGAATTTCTTCTGCCATAGAGGGTCAGTACTAGCCCTGCGATAGGTACAAGGCTCATATAAAGATACAATGGTAGAATAACAATGAAAATCACGAAGAAGAATGGAAGGTTTAGTGACCCTACCAGAGCGATGGAGTGAAACATCAGAATGAGTAGAGTCGAATTCATCAGGAGGAATCAAGGGCTCAGAAGAAGGAAGAGCTGGAGGATCCATAGCCAAGGTAGATGCATTAGGAGAGGTTGCAGGTTGTGCAGTACTATTAGAGCTATCAGAGGAAGAAGTAGTTGGACTTGCAGGTAAATCATCAAGAAAAAACGAGATAGTAGGATCAGTAAAAAATGTGAAGATGTCGTGGTAACTTGAAATGGGGAGAGACTGAAGAACATTTTGTGTTCCCAAAAAGTAACATGACGAGATATGCGAAGTCGTTGGGAAAGAGGATCCCAACACCGATATCCTTTACGTTCAATACCATACCCGAGAAAACAACATAGACATAAGGAGAAATGTTACCAATAACAGGAGAAGGAATGTGATTGATAGTATAAACAATAATGAGGGCTACTTCCCCCCAAAAACGTTCAGGACAAGAGGAAGAGATTAAAAGAGCTCGAACAGTATCAAGAATATGCCTATGTTTTCGTTCTGCACGCCCATTTTGTTGAGAGGTACCAGGACAAGATCTATGAATGATAGTTCCATTTTGTGAAAGGAATTGGATAAGGATAGAACCTCTGTATTCCATGGCATTATCAGTGCGAAAAATCTTGATGATAGAGGAAAACTGAGTTTTGATCATGGTGGCAAATTGAATATAAATTTCAGGTAATTCAGATTTATTACGCATGAGATAAATCCATATATATCGAGAGAAAATCATAAAATAACGCGAACCACCCATGGTATTATGAGGCGAAGAGCCCCAGATATCAGAATGAATAAGATCAAAAGGTGTAGAAGAAACAAAATCACTTATATCAAAAGGCAAAACATGATGTTTTGAAAGAGGACATGAAACACAATCAAAGTGTGTTGGTTTAACATGACCCAAACATCCATTAGAAATTAAAGATCCTAATTTAGAGGTAGAAAGGTGACCAAGGCGATAATGCCAGACACTAGAGGTGACAGCAGCAGCAAGAGATGGTAATTGAAGAAATAATAACTCAAATAGTCTCCTAACCTTACGGCCTGTCCCAATAATCTTTCCTGTACGTGAATCCTGCACAGTACAACCACGATTTGAGAAATGTATTTCAAAACAAAGTTCACATAATTGTCCAACAGATATAAGATTTAGAGATAATTGAGGTACCGAAAAGGTGTTAGGAAGTAACAAGCGAGATGTTGAAATAGTGCCTATACTTTTGACAGTTAAGGTGGAACTATCGACAATATGAACAATTGGTATAATAGAAGGATGTGACTTGGAAGTGAACAGTGATGAATTGGATGTCATATGATTGCAACAGGCATAATCAAAATACCATGATGAGGTAATACCTAGAATGACGGACAATACTGAATTAGAAGGCATACTAGAATCAGGTTGGAGCTGGTGAAGAAGAGTTTGAAGTTCTCTAAGAGAAAATTTTGGAGAGGTGTTATCAGAAGAATTCTCTGTGGTAGCAGTTGCAGTAGAACTTGAAGCTTGAGAACTCATGGATGAGGACTTCTGTCCATACGCCTTTTTGGTTTGCAAGCGGTGGCACTCAGAAATAGTGTGACCAGTCTTCTTGCAGTAATTGCAGAAAGTCCGTTTTGAAGATTTAGTTGAAGAAGTAGCGGGCATACCTGGAGTAGCAAGAACAACATCAGTAGATAATAAGGATCGCTCATCTCGAAATGTTTTTAGACCAGCTTCTTCAGAAAGCAAATCTTTGATCACAACTTCAAGAGAAGGCAATGGGCTACGATGAAGTAGAGTACCACTAATAGGTTCATACTCATCCCTGAGAGTCATCAGAAGATGCCAAACACGTTGGCGATCGCGAAGCTTGGAATAAGTAGTAGCTGCAGAAGTACTATCCCATTCAGGTTCACATTGTGCTAACTGATCCCAAAGAACTTGTGATTCAGAGACATAACTGTGAATGGTCTGTCCAGGTTGCCGCTTCATACGGTGAAGACACCTATAGAGCTGAAATTGATGCACATCATCGGAAATAGAATAACGGGCTTGTAAGAAATCCCATACCTCTTTAAGAGAGTCATATCTGCGAAATTCCAACTTGATGCTTGCAATACAAGTATTGCGAAACCAGGTCAATATTTGATGATTTTTCCCGTCCCATTTTTCTATTTGTTCAGCAAATTTATCTTCTGTTTCATCAACAATTTTAGTAGGTTTGGGAATCTCACCAGTCACATATTGCCATAGAAGACGTCCCTTGAGAAAACTGCACATCTCTTGAGACCATAAATCATAGTTTTAGCCATCGAAGGTAACAGTGATGGGATGAGAGATATGTTGAGCAGTTTCAGATGAATCCATGAGGAAAAACACAGATCTTTGGAGCAACACGAATCATGGGAAAATATTGACCTTAAAAAAAAACTTCGCAGAATCCCTAATGTCTTCTTCGTCGGGGCAGCCTCAGTTCTGGTACACGCAGATGCTGACGAAGGTTTTGCACCTACGTAACCTTCCTTTCTAATTCACAGACCACAAGATGTGAACCGTTGGTTTAAGTAGTGGGTTAGTCTGGCTTAAGCAGAAGAAAGGAGCGCAAACACCTAACACAGCACACCTTCAAGTGCATCGGGAAGCAGGTCTCGTGCGTGAATGAGATCACCGGTTCGGTACTTCTTGAGGAAGCTCAAGAAGTTCTGACGAAGAGGAAATTCGACTGCGTCAATCAACGACACGACCGAATTTCTTCCAAGAGGGAATTCGACGACTATGGTTCTTCTGATGAAGATTTCTGCGACTTAGTCTCTGTAAGAATGAAGAGAGAAGAAGCTGATGTCGTCAATTCCTCCGGAGTAGAAATTGAGACTCGATTATCACCTAGCAGCAAAGCCGATGATGAATCTTCCGGTCTTACACGCCAACTCCGGGGATTCTGTTGAATCTGTTCATGAGCAAATTCGAAGGATAACCGGGATTCCGATCATCGAGCAGCGTTTGATTTACCGAGGGTAGCAGCTCCAATGGGAGCAGACGCTCGCCGAGTGCTCGATCCAGAATGACGTGGGGCTCCAGTTGGTTGGGCGAACAAAGGATAAACCTCAGGCCTCAACCATCGATTGACAGAGGAAGCCATTGGACGCTGCTGCAGGACGGAAGAAACGAGAGCGGACGGACGACAACGAAAGTAGCGGACGACTCGCAACTAGGGGCCCTGTTGCGAACAAACTTCCTGAGAGTGTGCTCAACATATTTCTCTCCTTCTGCAAAGTTCTCCAACACTCCTGCAGTTTTGGTTTCCTTGCTAACCCTGACTTCTGGGTTGATGCAGATATTGCGCACCAACTGAAATCCGCAAATTCCTACAACAACTCCAATTGCGGCGAACAAAGGAGCAAATGCTCTGATACTATGATACGAAACCAAGAAAGACGAATGGAGAAGATAATAATTTCTCTTGATCTATTCAATTCAATAGGCTACAACTCTATTTATAATAGAGCTAATTATAATAGGGAAACAAGGTCAGCGACCTAAAGTAGGATACAATAAGGAAAGAAATAAGAGATACGAAGATAAGATATGTATAGCTATATCTCTTAGAAGGAAGGAGATAATGATACTAATTTTGATAGAATACGCTAACAATGGAATAACTTGAGCTTCCTCAAAACAAATCGTCATAGTTGTTCAGTGTTCACTTGGATATTTCCTGATATTTTTGCAATCTGTGGTTGTATCGTTCAGACTGCTGTTGGCTTGCTGCTGACAGAGGCAACAAAGGAGAAACCTTCCATTGGCACGGTGAGATTTATTTCTTCTATTACTTTAAAGGTCCTAAATCGTTTTGTAATTAGGGCGGTGGTTGTAGTAGGTAATAGGGAGGAGGGAAGTTGTATGAGAATTCTTCCATGCATAAAGTAGAACAGAGACTGTTGTTCTTTAGGCAGGAACAAGAAGTATCATTGACATCTGTTCCTCTGTTTAATGAGTAGAATTGGATTGATAAGTCGCATATTAAGTGAAGTCCTGAACATATTCATTCATGTGGTGCTAAGCAGGTAATTACAGTAGGACCTAGTCCTCTGGATGAACAGGGTAACGGAAAGCCACTGACTGTTTCACCGGGAAACACAGTATTGTATTCTAAAAGTATTTATTTAGTTTATAGAGAGACTGAGCGAGATATTTTTTTATGTGCGGTTTATTGTCTTCTTTCTTATAAGGAAAATTAGATAATGTTCAAAGCGCATTTTTGTCATTTTAATTTTTATATATCACTTAACGATTTTAGATTAAATTGACAGTTTTTGAAAGTTTGAATACTAATTTAACAATATCCCAAAATTCAGGATATTAAACTGAATTTTTTTCTAAAAAATCTCAATTAATATATATCTTTTATTTAAATTAATATAAGCATGTGTGCATAGAAGCCAAGGCAAGAATCCCAACAAACTTGGCCAAGTTTCGGGAGAATGTATGACGACCGGCGGGTGCGAGCGAATCCGCGTCACCTGCTAACAAAGTACATTCCAACACCCTATCAATAATAATTGACACCGCACATCTTATATATCCCGGGTTACATGGCCCCAATTTATAGTAAAATGTACAGTGTTAGATAAAGTTGGTAGGGTGTTGGAAACTTGTTTTGTTGGCAGGTTGGGCGGATTCACGAAATAAATATAAACGCTCAAAAAAATATCTGATCAATCGGAACTCAGGAGTAGTCTCCAAGCTCGCATCTCCGCCCCACCGCCTCTCGCCCCACAAACGCCCCACATGCCGAGCGTCCGCCATCTGTCCTTCCGCACGCGGTCGGCATTCCTGCGTGTTAGCCTAAAACCGAGTCAAAACTCTCATGTACTCATTTCCACATTCCCGCGTGCTTGACCCTCGTTCTTCTCCCCTCACCCGAGCTCTCCTTCTCCGGCACCGGCGACCGATCCGGTCAGCATCTTGACGATCGACAATGGTGTGTTCGAGGTCCTCTCTACCAGCGAAGACACCCACTCGGGAGGAGAAGACTTCGACCACAGAGTGATGGACTACTTCACATCAGCAAGGACAACAAAGCTCTGGGAAAGCTCCATTGGGAGTGCGAACGCGCCAAGCGAGCACTGAGCAGCCAGCACCAAGTCCGCGTCGAGATCAAATCCCTCTTTGATGGCGTCGATTTCTCGGAGCCATTGACGAGGGCGAGATTTGAAGAGCTGAACATGGATTTGTTCAAGAAGACGATGGGTCCCGTGAAAAAAGGTCTAGAGGATGCAGGTCTGAAAAGACGGATATTCACGAGATTGTGCTTGTTGGAGGCAGTACTCGTATTCCCAAGGTCCAGCAGCTTCTGAAGGAGATGTTCGACGGGAAGGAACCCAACAAGGGTGTTAATCCTAGTGAAGCTGTTGCTTATGGCGCTGCCGTTTCTTCCTAAGCATTTTGGTTCTGTTCGTTGTAGACATTCTTTTGCTCGATGTTGCGCCACTTAGTCTAAGGATTGAAACGGTTGGTGGGGTGATGACCAAATTGATCCCAAGGAACACGATTATCCCCACCAAGAAATCTCAGGTTTTTACGACCTACGAAGACCAGCAAACGACTGTGTCGATCAAGGTAGGGAAAAAAAGGATTTTTTTTTCTTTTTTTATTATTATTATTTTTTTCATTTGAGCAACAGGTTTTGTTAGTTGTTTTGGCAGAACTGATTGAATCTCTGTTTCGGGAAAAAAAATTTCGGGTCTATGAAGGTGAGAGGAGCCTAACCAAGGATTGTCATGAGCTTGGAAGATTTGATCTCTCGGGCATTCCACCTGCTCCAAGGTGATTAAAAGCATTACTCAGATTAACATATGGATAGGAATGAAAAATTCAGGAACTAATTATAAGTGATTTGTGTTTTAATTTGAATTGCAGGGGAGTTCCACAGCTTGAGGTTACGTTTGAGGTGGACACGAATGGTATTCTTCATGTGAGGGCGGAGGACAAGGCGGCCAAGAAATCAGAATCAATCACCATAACAAATGACAAAGGGCGTCTCAGCCAGGAGGAGATAGCGAGGATGGTGAAGGAAGCAGAGGAATTCGCAGAGGAGGATAGGAAGGTGAAGGAGAAGATCGATGCGAGGAACAAACTGGAGACGTACGTCTACAACATGAAGAGCACCATCAACGACAAGGACAAGCTCTCTGATAAGATCGATTCCGATGACAAGGAGAAGATCGAGAGCACACTGAAGGAGGCGCTGGAGTGGTTGGACGATAACCAGAGTGCGGAGAAGGACGATTACGAAGAGAAGTTGAAGGAGGTAGAAGCAGTGTGTAATCCGATCATAAAGCAAGTATACGAGAAGAGTGGTGGAAGCTCTTCAAAGTCGCGAGATGAAGATGAATCCAACGACGAGTTGTAGATACAGAAACAGAGTAGACAGTCTTTCACTTACCGTATCTCATGATTTCATCCTCTTCATTTTTTTGTTTTTTTTTTTTTTGTTCTGGTTCTTGTAAAGTAGAAAACCTGGAAACCAGAAAATGGAAATTTCGGAATACTTTAAAATCTTATATCTCCATCTCCTTGTTGATCAGTTGACGTGGTATCGTCTCATTGGTCTATATAAGAGAATGCATCAAGGGGGAAAAGAACGGGGTCAGGGGAGGTTAGAGGGTTTTGACTCGGTTTTGGGCTAACACGCGAGAATACCGACCGCGTGCGGAAGGACAGATGGCGGACACTCGGCGTGTGGGGCGTTTGTGGGGCGAGAGGTGGTGGGGCGGAGATGCGAACTCGTAGTCTCCAGGCACACTCAGTGTACAGTCAGTAAACACACCAATAGGTATGCCACACGTGTCCTTTTGAATGCCTTCAATTCGCTTGTAGAATATTCAATCACACTTTCAGGACAAGTTTCTCTCTATGATTGAAGGCTTATCTAAGTGAGACCGGATCTGCTTCGAACACAGGGCTCTTCACTCGCGCCTCATACGCACATCGTACCATGCATTGGGAATATTTCCCGTATTTATGAATTATTATTTACAGGAGATGTTCTTAATGCACGGTGGATGTTCAGGTGAGGCGCTCCCGTGTGAGGAGCATATCGCGTTCCTAAGTACTCACCAACTGTGCCTAGGAGATCTAACAAAGCACAGAACCGGATGATACGATACGATACGATACGACCCGCTTACTATGGGCCATGGCTCTGGTTCTGTCTATTTTCGGTTTGTCTCACTTCTTCCTTTCCCGTCCATACTCTTCTTCTTCTTCTAGCCTCATCCACTTCTTCTTTCCTTAATCGTCATCAGCTTTTCCTTCACTCGTCAACACAATCTACCATTTCTTCGATCACCGTAATTTCAATCTCAGCCCTTCCGGTCTCTAATCTCCATCACTCGTACTAACCTACTCAGCCGAAGCTAGCTCCCCAATTACTTGCACTATTATATTACAGGCGTTCCCTGTTGGACATCGCCGGCGGTGGTGGTGACGAGAAGGACGAGGACATGAGCTTCAGAGAAGAAAACGATGATGGGAGGGATCTTCGCAAGCCGTTCCTCCACACAGGGAGCTGGTACCGGATGAGTTCTAGGCAATCTAGTATGATGGACAAGCTCGGCTCTTCTGCTTACGTCATTCGTGATAATTCTATTTCTGTTGTTCTCTGCGTCCTCATCGTCGCCTTGGGTCCTATTCAGTTTGGCTTCACCGTAAGTTTCTTCTCCTCTCCCACTTCTTCTCTTTTTTTTATTTTTTTGTCATTCTTTGGCGAATTTCAATCATTCATTCAGTTCATTTCTTAATTCTTTCTCTTAGGGTGGGTATTCTTCCCCTACGCAATCCGATATAATCAGCGATCTCAAGCTTTCACTATCCGAGGTTGAAACTTCTGTCTCTTTTTCATTAAGAAAATTGAAAATATTTTTACTGAGTTTAATTGTTGTTTTTTTTTTTTTAAATCTCTTTCCCTTGGTTGCAGTTCTCTGTATTTGGTTCCCTATCAAATGTTGGCGCAATGGTTGGGGCAATTGCCAGTGGTCAGATTGCAGAGTACATTGGGCGAAAAGGGGTATCTAAGTGGTCATTTTTTATTGTTTCCATTTGTCCCAGTAGTTTAGTATCTCTGTTTTTTAATTATGCTCTGATAATGTGAAATTGCAGTCGTTGATGATTGCTTCCATTCCCAATATCATCGGGTGGCTCGCCATATCTTTTGCCAGAGTGAGTAATTTTCAGCAGTGTATTCCTTTAGATTGCTTAATGCTTTCATTCATGTCTTTGATGGGATTCTTACATTCCCCTTCGCTTGTTTATAGGATTCTTCGTTCCTGTTCATGGGAAGATTGTTGGAAGGATTCGGTGTAGGAGTAATCTCATATACTGTAAGCATGAAGTTCCTCCTCTTCTTTGTTGGCTCAATTTCAAACTGTATATGAGAAGCTTTGTATTTATTTACCGTTTTGAAATTCTATAGGTTCCTGTGTATATAGCAGAAATAGCACCTCAGAACATGAGAGGGGGCCTTGGATCCGTGAATCAGGTTGACTAAGTTTCGTTGGCTTACAATTTCAGTGCCGAAGAAAGTGCTTTGGTTATTAATCTCCAGTTCACTTTCCCCTAAAATCGGCAAAATAACCTTTTTTCCATTTCTTTTTTTCCCCTATCTAGCTCTCTGTCACAATAGGAATGATGCTCGCCTATCTTCTGGGGCTTTTTGTTCACTGGAGAGTTCTTGCAGTTTTAGGTAGGTATCTTGATGATCCAAATTGGTAATCTTTTATTTGTGTAAGGAGACAGGCTTACTGTTGTTGGGTCTTGAAAATTTACTAAATGTCAGTCATTACTCATTGCATCTTTAGCTTAAGTTAGTATATGGATACATTTTACACCAGAAAACTTTCTTGTTCACACTTGACTGATGTTCATCGTTCTTTTCTGGCCTCATTTCCCATAGCACTGCTGAAGAAATTGCATATATAGTACCTGAAATTCAATTCTGTTCAGATGATTTCAGCCACTGGTAATTGTGGATTGACTTGTCTTGATATTTCTGGTTTAGAAAATTTCCAATCTTCTCCTAATTTCCCATTTGTGAGAGGCCCACACCTTTTTTCTGATTGATGGGAAGGTCAAATTATAGTTTGGTGGCAGCTCATAAGGGAACCTGAAGCCTTCTAAGACTGTTGTTCAATTGGGATGGCAGCATTTCTTAGGATTTTCAGTAGCCCTGTAGGTGATGCAAATACCCTAATGGAGGTTTTGATTATCTTTCCTGGGTGGGCATGGGGGTGGGAGGAGGGAGTTCATGGGGATAAGCTTACTACCTTAAGTGAAACTTTACATTTCTCTCGGCACTAGTTAGGTGGAATTTTAGGGTGATGAATGCAATGGCAGATGATTTAGTTAATTGAGCATGGATAGGGCTACCAAAGACTCAGTTTCGCAAGGTTTAAAATATTGGTGTTGTTGGAAATGTCAATCACCTAACAATAGGATATATGTTGGAAATATCAGAAATTTTGTATAGAAAAAGTGCTAAAATATGCAAGTTTTGGATACAATCTCATGGTGTATTTGGGAAGAGAGGGATGCTAGAATCTTTTCAGAAAGGTCAAACAATGAAGCAACTTTGATGCAGGAGCTGAAGAGTCAAAATTGAATTTTATGAAAATTTGTATTTCTTGTATTTTTGGACAGTAGGGGTATTTTTTGTTATTTTGCAATTTTCTGTGGGGTCCATTGATAGAGTTTAATTTGTCTAGTTATAGTTTGTTTATGTTTAAGATTTCAGAGTCATTGCATAAGTAGGATTAGAGTTATTGAGTCTTCTTTGAATTGAAATAGGATATGACAGCTTAGTTTGAGTCCTACTAGGATTATTGAGCCTAACAGTTTGACTCCTAAGACTATTATGAGTCTAACAGTTTGACTCCTAGGATTATTATGAGTTTAGAGTCTATAAATATGTATGGACGTTTTACACAAAGGAAATGAAGTTTATTGAGTTTTCTTCAGCTTATGATAGCTATTGTGAGTGATTCCCATGCCCTAGAGTGATTCTAGGCACCCTGTGAGTGATTCCAGGTATTTTCCCTCTTCTTTCTCTCCCTACTTTCTCTCTTATTCCTTCAAGAAGCCATTACAGCCATCAACAGCCATAAAATTCTGATCGGAAGACCATTCAACATTCTCTAAGGACTAGAACTAAGCTGGTCCTACATCAAACTCTTATAGATAATATTGCTCTTAAGGTTGTTTATTGGTGTTAAAGTGTTTAATGATTTTTCCATGAGGAATTGGAAGGTCGTGGCATGCTCTTCCATGACATGGAACATTAAAAACATCCCTTCCCTCATCCCCTAAAACCATTGTTGAAATAACTTAGTTTATTTTAAGTTTAGTGCCACAAGCGCACCTTTGTAATTTTATCCTTTCTTTTTCTGTATGGTCGCCCTAGTATAAATACCAAATAAACTAGCGCTGCCAGTTGACTTTTGTCTCTCTCAATTCTGTCTCTCTCCTCTCTTTTCTCTCTTCTCCCTTCTCCTTCTCTTCTTTCTGTTCTGGAATCATACCATCTTAGCACCAAGAAAACATGGTATCAGAGCAGCAGATCCAATCTTAGGACCAGGGCGGCAGATCCAATCTTTTCTTTCCTTTTTTGTCTATTGCTGATCGAACCTGTAGGTTTTCAAGACTGCTATTCAGTCTTGATCACTAAGAGATTTCAGGTTCGATGAGAAGAGAAAGTGAAGAAGATGTAGAAGAAAGAGTGATGGAAGAGTAATAGAACACAGATTTTGAGGAGAAGAACAGAATGTCAATATTTCTGCCGCCGCCACTTTAAGTTAATATATATAGGTTATGCTAGTTACATGAAAGGACATATCTGCCCTTGGTGTTTACATCATAACTGCTAACAAATAACAAACAATATAAAACTGAAATTAGAAATAACAGAATAGCAAAATAACTACAGCTTGACTAGATACATTCTACCCTACGGACAGAGTGGGACCACAGCTGTGGGGCCCACATCAATGTTCTCTACACTCCCCCTCAAGTTGGGAGTATATGTTCATCATTCCCAACTTGGATAGATCTGCCTCTAACTTCTTTCTTGATACGGCTTTAGTAAGAATGTCTGGTAGTTGCATACAGGATGTGATGTAAGGGAGGCATACTTCTTGAGATGAGATACTCTCTCGCACAAAATGGCGGTCAACTTCAATGTGTTTGGTTCTGTCGTGCTGTACTAGATTATGTGCTATATTAATGGCGGCTTGATTATCACAGTACAACATCAGGGGCTTCTCATACTCAATACCCAACTCCTCAAGTAGAGATCTTAGCCATAGGATTTCAGCCACTCCATTGGCCATGGACCTTTATTCTGCTTCAGCACTTGACCAGGAGACAACACTTTGTTTCTTACTTCTCCAGGAGACAAGGTTTCCTCCCACAAGGGCACAATATCCCGAGGTAGACCTTCTATCATCAACACTCCCAGCCCAATCTGCATCAGTATAAACCTCCACCTTCATGTGATTGCTGTTCTTGAAAAGTATACCCCTACCTAGGCATCTCTTCAAGTAGGCTAAGATTCTTTCTGCCGCAAGAAGATATGTGGTTCTAGGAGAGTGCATGTACTGGCTGACAACACTAACAGCATAAGTAATATCTGGCCGAGTGAGGCAGAGATATAGGAGCTTTCCTACCAGTTGTTGGAACATAACTTTGTCTTCAAGAAGCTCCCCACTCTCGGCACTAATCCTGTGATTCTGCTCAATTGGTGTATCTGCAGGCTTGACACCTAACTTTCTAGTTTCTGTCAACAGGTCTAGGACATATTTCCTCTGAGATATAAAGATCCCCTGTTTGGATCTAGCAACCTCAATACCCAAAAAATACCGGAGTACACCAAGGTCCTTCACCTCAAATTCTTGGTGAAGAAGCTGTTTAAGAGACTCAATCTCATGGCTATCATTCCCTGTGACCACAATATCATCAACATATACTGCCAAACAAAGCCTTGTTGAGCCGGCAGACCTTCTTACCTACTTCTGCATCATAGAATCCAGGAGGCAAACGCATGTAAACTTCTTCCTGCAGATCTCCATTCAGAAAGGCATTTTTCACGTCCATTTGGTATAAAGGCCAAGTGTGACTTGCTACAAGGGACAAGAGAACTCGAATAGTAGTCATCTTGGCTACCGGTGCAAATGTCTCCAAGTAATCTATGCCATAAGTCTGTGTAAACCCTCTTGCAACTAACCGAGCTTTATACCTCTCAATAGATCCATCTGCATTATGCTTCACCGTAAATACCCATCTGCATCCAACTGGTTTTCTTTCCTTTTGGCAAATCAACTACCTCCCAGGTGTTGTTCTTCAACAGAGCATCCATCTCAACTTGCATTGCATCTTTCCATTCAGGGACGGATAGGGCTTCTTGCACTGTTCTTGGAATAGGGACATTGGAAATGGAGCTAAGGTAGGACCTGTAGGTAGGAGATAGGCGATCATAGGATAAAAAATGGGAAATACAGTGGGCTGTGGATGTGGTACAATGTCGTTTCCCTTTATGGACTGCAATTGGAAGGTCAAGATCATCTGTAGGGGAAATCTCTGTGGGCTCTGGGACTGAAGTATCTGGACCTGGAGCTGCAGATGAGATTGGAGCTGGTCTGGACTACTGATGATCAGGATCAACCTGCCTGCACCGCCTGTGATAAACCCTAAACTCCTGATCCCTCTGACCATCCTCACCATTGCAGTTCTCATCACCTAATGGAATAGGTAAAGGAACTGCCCCACTCTCACTGCTCTCCCCCTGAAGACAAGAACTCAAACCCCCACTCTCACTACTCTCCCCCTGAGGGGCAACCCGAGGATAATAGGGTGTCCCCTCAAAGAAAGTGACATCCATGGAGACAAACTTCCTCCCGGAGACAGGATCATAACAGCAATAACCCTTTTGAGTTTGTGCATAACCAAGGATGATGCATTTGGAGGCTTTGGGTTCGAACTTGGAGGGATGGGGTCCGAGAAGCTGAACAAAGCAAGTGCAATCGAATGTCTTAAGGGGAATAGAAAACAAGTCCTCACGTGGGTGTAGAAGCGAAAAAGGAGATCGCATATCAAGGACCCTGGAAGGGACCCAATTAATAAGGTATACCGCCGTGAGGATAGCATCCCCCCAGAAGCGAATAGGGACATTGGAAGTAAACATGAGGCTTCTAGCCACTTCCAAAATGTGCCTATTCTTCCTCTCGGCAACTCCATTCTGCTGAGGTGTATGAGGGCAAGAGCTCTGGTGGATAACCCCATGATGAAGAAGATAAGATGTCAATGATTTAGCAAAGTATTCCTTTGCGTATCAGATCAGAGAACTTTGATCTTGGCATCAAACTGGGTTAGGATCATTTGGTGAAAATTTTGGGTCAGGGAAGGTACCTCATCTCGTGGACGCATGAGATAAACCCAAGAAAAGCGGGTATGGTCATCAACAAATAACAAAAAATATCTACCCACCCATGGAAGGGATATGATAAGGCCCCCAAACGTCAGTATGCACAATATCAAAAAAATTATCACTCCTTTTATTACTCAATAAATAAGGCTTTCTACAATGCTTAGCAAACTCACAACTTTCACACTGTAGCTGAGACAACTCAATAGACTCAAATAAAGTAGGAAACAGACTCTGTAAAGATCGAAAAGACAAATGACCTAATCGGTTATGCCAAAGCATAACCGGACTCACACTCTGAGAAACAAAAGACAACTTCTCTACTAACTCTCCCTAACGGAACCGCTCCCCGAGCAGATAGATCCCATTCGTCTCACGGCCAGTCCCAATCACCTTCTACGTCTCCAAGTCCTGAAAAACACATCGGTCAGGGAAGAAGGTTACTGAGCAGTTCATATGCTTGGTAATACTACTGACTGAAAGAAGGTTAGTATCAAGCTTAGGCATATGCAAAACAGATGATAGGGAGATAGTATCTGAAAGCTTGATGTCACCCTTCGCAGAAATATGAACCAGGGAGCCATCAGCAATAGATACCTTATCCCTACTAGAAGACAAATGGTAAGTAGTAAACAGTGAAGGCAAGCTAGTCATGTGATCAGATGCACCTGAGTCTATTACCCAACAAGGTTCAGTAGTACCTGGAGCTGAGGCATGATAGGCTGAAGCTCGAGTACCTGAATGGGCGAAGGCAGATGTGATAGGGTCTGATGGAGGCTGCATGGTGGCTGAGCTGAATTTCCAACCTCCTTTTCTAGCTGTATTAGGGAAGCCCGAACTGCAGCTAAGGTCTCCAAAGATGTTCCTTTTGTGCCAGATGAGGATGCTGAATCAGTGTTCATGGCTACATGAGCAGTGCCCTTCTTGTTTCTTAACTTCGTAGGAACCAAGTGGGGATGCAGTTTCCAACATGTCTCTTTTGTATGTTTGGGTTTCTTACACTGTTCACATACTATATCCTTCTTGTCTTCCTTCCTCCTGTCCTTCTCTGAATCACCCCCTGATTTGGGTGTAGCCGCTACAAAGGCTGATATGGGTTGCATCATAACCTTCCTTCTGGTTTCTTCACTGTGTACAAATGAGTAAGCCTGAGAGAGAGTCACACTGTCTCTAGTCAAAATCTGCTGCCTCACAATATCATATTCTGAGTTCAGTCCCGCCAGGAACTCAAATACTCTGTTTGTCTCGATGTGCTTTCTATGGGTCTGAGCATCTTTGGGACTCTCCCACTCAAGAGTCTCTAAGTGATCAATCTCATGCCATAGGGACTTCAAGGTAGAGAAGTAGGCCGATACCGGTTTCTCTCCTTGTTTAAGGGTGTTCACCTCACATTTCAATTCATATGCTCTGGCAACATTAAGGGGTTGGGAGTAAGTTTCTTTCATAACATCCCATATCTCCTTAGCTGTCTTTGCCCACAAATAATTCCGGCTAATATGAGGCTGCATAGAATTACACAGCCATGTCATAACCAAGTAGTTTTCTTGCATCCACTTGGTATATGTCGGGTCTCCCTTGGAAGGTTCTTTCATATCTCCCAAGGTACCCTAATTTACCTCTTCCACCAATAGCCATCATGGCTGATTGGGCCCATTCCAAATAGTTTGATCCATCAAACTTTACGGTCGTAATCTGACCACCCATCTCAGAAATACCACCATAACTGGTGTTCCCAAGACTGCCTTCTGCCTGAATTTTAGACTCCATTTCTGTCAAGTCTCAAAACAGTACTTGAATCACCAATCACAATCAAAAACAGTATAGGCCTGATCTGTATTCTTAGTGTATGTGCACAAAACCAAAGTAATTATGATCTGAAACCAACTAGCTAACACAACAGTAGCTGTCCGTAGATCTCTAACCCCCTTAGAACTCTGAGAACAGCTTTAAAACAAAACTGATATGCTAGGGAAAGTTAGGGTTTTAATCAGTCCTGAAAGGAAGCAATTCAGTCGTACAGTCCAAACTGTATAGATGGGCTTGCAGTAGGGTTAATAAGAAACCCTAGAATCTGATCGGACCTACCAATCAACTTAAGAGTAGCTCTAGGTAGATCACAGGATTCAGTCAACCACTAGGGCTTGCCACAGATCACTTTCAAACCCTAGAGTAGAGAGAAACACAGTTCGGTCCAGGGTTTGCTGTAAAACCCTAGGAAATCGAAGAGAGAAAGAGCTAGAATGGTTCGGCCTTCCCCTCCAGATAGGTCCAACCTATCTTCTCTGAAAGAACTTCTATTAAAAAGTAAACAACTTACAAGGAAAAAATAGTTCGCTGCCTTCTAGGGTTACCTGAACCCTAGTCTTCTCTGATCCTTCCTGACCACCAACACTCTGCAACCCTAGCAAGTTTCCAACAGCTGCTAGTACCTCTGGCGATCTCCAAGAATCAGTCTGCGAACTCCTCCTTTTCAGCTCAGTCCTAGGAGATTCTCATGTGGTCGGCTGGTATTAGACCCACATGAAAAACCCTAACTTGGCTCTGATACCATGTAGGTTTTCAAGACTGCTATTCAGTCTTGATCACTGAGAGATTTCAGGTTCGATGAGAAGAGAAAGTGAAGAAGATGTAGAAGAAAGAGTGATGGAAGAGTAATAGAACACAGATTTTGAGGAGAAGAACAGAATGTCAATATTCTGCCGCCGCCACTTTAAGTTAATATATATAGGTTATGCTAGTTACATGAAAGGACATATCTGCCCTTGGTGTTTACATCATAACTGCTAACAAATAACAAACAATATAAAACTGAAACTAGAAATAACAGAATAGCAAAATAACCACAGCTGTGACTAGATACATTCTACCCTATGGACAGAGTGGGACCACAGCTGTGGGGCCCACATCAATGTTCTCTACCTGCCCTTGGTGTTTACATCATAACTGCTAACAAATAACAAACAATATAAAACTGAAACTAGAAATAACAGAATAGCAAAATAACCACAGCTGTGACTAGATACATTCTACCCTACAGACAGAGTGGGACCACAGCTGTGGGGCCCACATCAATGTTCTCTACAGAACCAAAGAACAAGATCTTTGGTGGACGTGTGAGGAAGCTCACTGCAAGACAGTTCTTTCCTTTTGGTCGTGAGCCCAGAAATTATTAGGGGAGAGAAAAATCGAATGCTGTGAATCAGTTTTGAATACTGTGAGTTTTTTTATTTTTCTTCATCAGTTCTGTGGATCGAACTGATCCTTTTGTACCCAGATCAGTGGGTTATGTGCGGCTGGTGTGAGAGTTTCTTCTCTCAATGTATGTGGATCGAGTGATCCTTCCTATGCCCTGAAAGGTGTGTTTTCTTCAAGACTGCAGATTTGTAACTGCTGTGACAACAGTTTATTTCCTTCTATTTACACTGAACATAAGTTGCTGTGTGAAAGTTGGTTTATTGCTAGAGGGAATGGTCAGATCTGTTTCTTTGATATATACCTTACACATCTGAAATGGTGTGTGATCAGTCTAAAATGGTTCAGTAAGGAAAAAAAAATTCTGAGAACAGTAATGGTGTGTGACCAGCTTTGATCTCTTTCTGTGAGAACAAGTTTCTTGTGTCCAGAAGTGTGACTGAACTGAGACGGCAACCTGTTTTTTGACTGTACTGTGAGTCTGAACTGAATTGAAAACTTGTTCTCTAGCTGGATTGTGACTGATCAGATTCAGCTTCTATGTCTTCTGAAGATTTTGGTATGTCTGGTGTTACTTCTAGTCAGAGTGGGATGAGCGGAGGTTTTGACATGAGTTTTCCCATGGATGTGATTCCCTTTGATGGCCTCAATTACCTAAAATGGTCAAGGGGAATCGAGCTCTACATAACTGCAAGGGGAAAAGCGGGGTATATCAATGGCAGAATTAGAGAACCCTAGTCTAGTGGTGTGGAACATGATAGGTGGGACCAGGAAAACAGCATGGTGATATCATGGCTGTTATTGTCTATGTTGCCACAAGTGAGAAAGACCTTCATGTGGGCAGAAACAGCTCATGAGATATGGGAGCAGGCACAGTCTACATACTCCGAACAACGGCATTATGCTAAAATATATCAGTTGCAGGCTGCCTCCTCAACTTGTAAACAGGGGGAGAGGAGTCTCTCCACCTACTATTCAGACCTAACTTTTGTTTGGAAGGAACTATATCACTATCAGAATATAGACTGGAAATGTGATGCAGATGCCAAAGCATACAAGAATATTGGGGGGTAAAGACCTCCCATCAGTACAAGAAGTATATGCTCTAGTACAGTCAGAAGAGAGTAGATGGAATGTGATGAATAATCCTAAGGGGGAGAATGTTGCTTTAGCAGCTAAAGGGGGTGTTGCTACGGGTGGTGGAAATTCCTTCAAGAAGAGTGACTCCCAAAAGAAAGTTGATGACAAAGATAAGCTATGGTGTACACACTGTTAGAAGACTACACATACTCGGGAGACATGTTGGGAGCTTCACGGGAAGCCAAAGTGGGCTCGAGAAATGAGTAAAAAGCCGGATCAGAATAAGAAGCCAGGACAACAAGGTCAGAGAAAGTTTAATGCAGCAAATTTAACCTCTCAAGAGCCTCAATCATCTACCACTACTATGAGTCCTTCCGGGACTGACTCGAGGGAAGATATCATTAATTCTTTCCATGACCATCTGGAATTGTATGGGAGGGCAATCCGCTAGATGGATTCTGCCTCTCCACCCTCGACTTTGTTTGCATTTACATCAGGTAACAGTAACTCTGCCACAGCTTTCCATGTGTCCTCTCATCCCTCAGACTCCCCTTGGATAATAGATTCTGGAGCCTCGAACCATATGACGGGTAAGTCCGATTGTTTTCAATCTTATCATCTATTATCTGGACGGGACAAGGTGAGACTTGCTGATGGTTCTTTCTCCACCATAGCTAGTCAAGGAACCATCTCCCTTCCACTTGGACTCACCCTCTTTGGTATTCTACATGTTCGTAAATTGCCCATAAATTTGTTCTCTGTTAGCAGTATAACAAATTCGATGAACTGCTCATTCACTTTTTTTCCTTCCTCTTGTGTGATACAGGATTTGGCCTCGGGGAAGACGATTGGTAGAGATCGTATGGTAGATGGTATTTACATGTTGGAGAATAAAGCCTGTCTTGCGGCTATTGAGTCTAAGAGTCTGTCTAATAAGAGTCAAGTCCTTTTATAGCATAGTCGTTTGGGTCATTTATCTTTTGAGTCATTGAAAGTTTTGTTACCATATTTATTTAAATCAGTGTCAGTGTCGGATTTCACATGTCAAACTTGTCAGTTAAGCAAACATTGTTGAAATCACTTTACTTCAAGAAATAATAAATCTGATTTTCCTTTCCATATTGTGTAGCTATAAATATTTCATTACACTTATTGATGACTACTCCCGATATGCATGGGTGTACCCTATGCGGTCTAGAGATGAAGTACCAAAAATCATTAAAGATTTCCAACGCTTGATATTCACTCAGTTTCAAACGGAAATCCAAATTTTCCAATCAGACAATGCCAAAGAATATTTCCATAGTGATCTTATGGAGTTTTTTGCTTCGTGTGGATCCATAAACCGTAGCTCTTGCACTAGAACCCCCCAGCAAAATGGTGTTGCTGAAAGAAAAAATCGCCATCTTCTTGAAGTTGTTTGCGGGTTACTTATACACATGAATGTCCCTAAACGTTTCTGCTTGGATGCTGTGTTGTGTGCTACCTATCTCATCAACCGTATGCCATCCCGCTTGTTAGGGTACAAGGCCCCACATCAGCTCCTTTTTCCCAAGGCTCCCCTCTTCTCTATTCCTATCCGTGTGTTTAGTTGTCGTTGTTTCGTCTAGGACCTTTCTCCTACTCGTGGAAAATTTGATCCTCGTACTATTCCTTGTGTCTTCTTGGGTTATCCTTCTTCCCAAAAGGGCTATCGATGTTTTGACCTTGTTTCCAAGAAGTACTATGCCTCTATGGATGTGCCTTTCTTTGAAAGTGACCATTTTTTCTCGGTTTCTCCTCAAGGGGAGAGTAAGGTGGAGGAGAAACCAGTTCAGGTTCAGGTTCTCCCTTTTTTACCTGACCCTCCTCCATTCCGTGTTTTTCATCGTTGCAAGAGCCAGCTAAATTCAAGAGCTGTGGAGCAACTTGAAACTGTACCGCCAACACCATCAGATTCACCGAGGACAGATCATATCCAACCAAGTACTATCATTCCTATTGATGTTCCTGATCCTCTTGCCATAGATATTCCTTTTGGTGATGACCTTGACATTCCCATTGCAAAAAGGAAGGGAGTTAGGTCTTGTACCACCAAGTATCCTATTACCCATTTTGTTACCTATGAGAACATCTCACCCTCCTTTCGTGCATTCATTTCTTCCATTGACAGTGTCCCTATCCCAAAAAATGTGGCAGAAGCTCTCTTGGTACTTGAATGGACAGATGCGATGAAAGAAGAGATAAATGCCCTACATAAAAATGATACGTGGGAATTAGTGGATCTTCCTGAAGGTAAGGAACCGGTAGGGTGCAAGTGGGTGTTCACAGTAAAGCACAAGGCTGATGGCACAATAGAAAGGTATAAGGCTGGGTTGGTGGCAAAAGAGTTTACCCAGGTATATGGTGTAGATTATGCAGAGACTTTTGCCCTAGTAGCCAAGATGAACTCCATTAGAGTCCTTTTCTCTTTGCGGCAAATCTTGATTGGGATCTTCATCAGCTAGACATTTAAAACGCCTTCCTGAATGGAGACCTTGAGGAAGAGGTGTACATGGTCCAACCTCCTGGCTTTAGTCCCCAAGGCAAAGAGTAGAAAGTGTGCAGACTAAAGAAGTCTTTGTATGGTTTGAAGCAATCTCCGAGAGCCTGGTTCAACAAGTTTCATCTGGCTATATAGTAGATTGGCTACAAACAATGTTAGACTGACCATACTCTATTTGTGAAAAGAGGGGAAGGAAAGATTTCAGCCTTGATAGTGTATGTTGATGACATAGTGATCACAAGTGACTAGAAGGTTGAAATTCAGAGACTGAAAGATTTCTTAGCCACTAAATTTGAGGTGGAGGATCTAGGGGATCTTCATTTCTCAGAGGAAATACATCCTAGATCTGTTACAGGATACAGGAAAACTAGCGGTTAAGCCAACCGACTCTCCCATTGATCCAAATCACAGACTGGGTGACTGTTGTGGTGAAGTTGTCAAAGATGTAAAACAATTCTAGAGACTTGTGGGAAGGCTCCTGTATGTATCCATGACCAGGCCAGACATTGCTTATGCGGTTGGTGTTCTTAGTCAGTTCATGCACGCTCCTAAGACCACACACTTAGAGGTAGCAGAAAGAATACTCAGATACCTAAAAAGGTTACCTGGAGCTGGCTTGTTATACCAAAAGAATGGTCATTTGAAGATTGAAGTCTATATAGATGCTGATTGGGATGGACCAGTTGATGACAGAAAGTCTACTAGTGGGTATTGTTTCTTTGTGGGAGGAAACCTAGTCACATGAAGAAGCAAGAAACTAAATGTGGTGGCTAGGTCTAGTGCTGAAGCTGAATATAGAGCAATGTCCCATGGGGTGGATGAAGGGATGTGGATAAAGAATCTGTTGAACGAACTGGGTTTTCCTGTTGATGGCCCTATGTCCTTGTATTGTGATAACAAGGCTGCCATCAATATTGCAGCCAATCCAGTTCTTCATGATAGAACTAAGCATATAGAGGTTGACAAACACTTCATTAGAGAGAAAATTGTTAATGGAGAAGTGTGCACCCCATATGTGAGATCCAAAGAGCAACTGGCAGATATATTTACAAAAGGCTTACATCACTCGCGGCACGATGATTTATGTGACAAGTTGGGCATGATTGACATCTACGTTCCAACTTGAGGGGGAGTGTTGAAATGACTTAGTTTATTTTAAGTTTAGTGCTGTAAGGGCACCTTTGTAATTTTATCCTTTCTTTTTCTGTATGGTCACCCTAGTATAAATACCAAATAAACTGGTGCCGCCAGTTGACTTTTGTCTCTCTCCTCTCTTTTCTCCCTTCTCCGTTCTCCTTCTTCTCTTCTCTCTGTTCTGGAATCATACCATCTAGCACCAAGAAAACAACCATCAAGTTAAATTTTGATGGTTCAGTTCAATGAATCTGTGAGTTAAGTTTTAAGAGATGCTAATGGCAACATACTGGCACTGTTTTTGGGACCTATGAGTCATGATGATTCTATTCAGGGTGAACTACTTGTAGTTTGTCAGGGTCTGAAAATGGCTGTCAGGCTGTGTCTCTAAACCATACAGGTCTAGTGGTTGAAGGTGACTACTATAGGGTGGCTTACTAGAAATTAGACAACCTCTTATAATTATGTTGCAAGGAGATTTGAATGTAACTGTGTGTTGAAGCTACATGTAGTTTACAGGTAGATTCTGAGATCAACCAACTTCTTAGCTGATGGGCTGGCTAGACAGGGAGCAACTAGAAATTGATTATATTGGGTATAATCCCCAAGATGGGATTATGTAAATTGTGTATGATAGGGGCTAACTAAGGCTGGTGGGTAGAAAGGGTGCTGGGAACACATATATTATTAAATACATTATATTTAATACATATAATAATTTATATTTTACAACATATAAAATATGTATAATATGTATCTTATAGTTTATATAAAATATTATATATATTTTATCTGTATCATTTTACAAGACCATTGCCCAATGTTGGTCCCAACTAACTGGGGTCTTGGGAGGAGCTGGGCCAGTCTCAGTCCAGGCCTGAACACATAACCCAGGCCCAAGACCGGAATCTGTGGGCTGGGCCAGGCCTGGCTGGAAATGATGACCGCTACATATTGTCTTTCTAAAGAGAAAATATATTTATTATTGGCTTTGACCAATAGGGCTTGAAAGTTGAAACTGATATATGTTTGACAAAATTCCAAACAAATTTCAGCTGAGAGCTCTCAGGACACGCAGATCATAGTTGTTGCTACAGAAACATTTCAGAGAAGCTCCCTATGCATCCCTGTTTTTTAGTACAGATCTATACCGGATGTACAGTCTACCTTTTGTATAGAACATTATTATACATGGGTCCTGATCAATATTTGTTTCAGTCATACTAATTTATACCTTCTTCAAAGGGGAAAAGACATTTCTAACATTTTGAAACTGTTATGATTCGGCCTGCCTTGGAGTTCTGTTTGTCTGAGATCAGTCACGTAGAGAGAGGTAGAAAGGTGGAAGAGAGAGAGAGAGAGAGAGAGAAAAGAAGAAAATCTGGTTCGAACTGGAAGTCAAAGAACTTGACTCCCATTCGGCCAGACATGTGCTTTTATTATTAAAATTAATGGAAAAGACATATGTACCCTTATTTAAGTAAGGAGCACTGGTTCTAACACAATATTACAGATCAGCAACCTTAATCTAAGTATAAAGACAGAAATACCCCTACGCTAACACTCCCCCTCAAGCTGGTGAGTATATATCATATACTCCCAGCTTGCTACATATGTAGTCCACTCTTCCCCGACTCAAGCCTTTTGTAAATAAGTCCGCCCACTGGTTTCCTATATTAACATATGCAGTGTCTAGCTCTCCATTCAGCACCTTCTCCCTCACAAAGTGACAGTCAACCTCAATGTGCTTGGTTCTTTCATGAAACACCGGATTAGAAGAAATATGAACTACAGCCTGATTGTCACAGTAGAGCTTCATTGGAGTATTGATGTTGTACCCTACTTCTTGTAGAAGGTTCCTTAGCCACACTAATTCACAAGCAGTATGCGCCATAGCCCTATATTCTACTTCTGCACTACTTCTTGCCACGACTGTCTGCTTCTTACTTTTCCATGTCACCAGGTTACCTCCCAGGAAAGTGCAATAGCTTGTGGTAGACCGCCTATCAGACATAGAACCGGCCCAGTCAGCATCAGAATACCCTTCTATTTCAAGTTTTCCGCCACTTTTGTATATCAAACCGCGACCTGGAGCCCCTTTTAAATACCTCAGAACTGCATTCCAATGAGGAATTAGAGGTTTCTACATGAACTGACTCACCACACTAACCGCAAATGAGATGTTTGGCCTAGTAACGGTTAGGTAGTTCAGTTTACCTACAAGTCGTCGGTATCTGCCAGGGTCTTCAAACACTTCACCCATATCACTGCTTAGCTTAGTATTTGTGTCCATAGGTGTTTCAGTTGGTTTAGCACCCAACAAGCCTGTTTCTTCCAGCAAATCAAGCACATATTTCCTCTGTCACAGATTAATACCATACTTAGATCTTGCTACCTCTATCCCCAAGAAATATTTCAGTTTACCAAGATCCTTTGTCTGAAAATGATCTTGTAGATAAGTCTTCAGCCTGTCAATACCCATGTTATCATTCCCGGTAATAACAATATCATCTACATACACCACCAACAGTATTTTTCCTCTCGGAGAGTCATGACTGAATACAAAATGATCAACTTGGCACTGTTTCATACCAAACTTCTTTACTACCTCACTGAACCTACCAAACCATGCTCGAGGAGATTGTTTAAGCCCATATATAGCCTTCCTTAGTCTGCACACCTTACCATCCTCCCCCTGAGCAACAAACCTTGGAGGTTGCTCCATGTAGACCTCCTTGAGTAAGTCACCATGCAAAAAGGCATTCTTGATATCAAGCTGATATAGCGGCCAATCATACATAGCTGCAAGAGAGATCACAACACAAACTGACCCTATCTTAGCAACTGGTGAGAAGGTCTCTGTGTAGTCAATACCATAGGTTCGGGAGTACCCTTTTGCAACCAATCGCGCTTTCAGGCGTTCAACACTACCATCAGGCAAATACTTAACTGTATAAACCCATTTACAGCCAACAGCTTGCTTCCCAGGAGGAAGAACGGTGAGGTCCCAAGTATGGTTATGATGAAGGGTTGGAAGTTCTTCTTCCATCGCACGACACCACCCTGGAGAGGCAAGGGTTTCCTGGACATCCTTAGGGACAACAACTGATGATAACAAGGTGACAAACTGGCGATGGGAGGCGGAAATGTGAGTAAGTGAAACATAATTAGAAATAGGATGAAGGGTGCAAGTGCGTTTACCTTTCCGCAAGGCAATGGGGAGATCAAACTCAGATGCTGGGTTCGGGTCTGGAGCCGGATTTGGCGACGGAGATGTAGCCGGAGGAGTAGTAGATGGTACACGTGGGCGATGTGTATACACATGACGGATAGGTGGGCGTTCAACAGGTGGTGGCACCGGAGGCAAGGATTTGGTCATGGCTGGAACAAGGGGAAGAGGGTCGGCAACGGGAAGTGGAAGAGGAGGAGGTGATGAGGAGGAAGAAGCATCACCGAACCCCAAAAAGAACGGAGTAGACTCAAAGAAGGTGACATCAGCACACACAAAGGACTGTCGAGAACTAGGATGGTAACACTTATACCCTTTCTAGGTCCAAGAATAGCCAAGGAAGATGCACTTGAGAGAATGGGCATCGAACTTGTCGTTCCCGGGACCCAGATTATGGACGAAGCAGACACACCCAAATACCCTAGGCGTAAGAGGGAACGGAGACAAAGTGGGAAACAAGATCGTAAACGGAGAATGACCATCAAGGATGAACGTGGGCATCCGATTAATCAGAAAGCAAGAGGTGAGCACCGCATCACTCCAAAAGGGTTTGGGAACATTCATGTGATGCATGAGGGATCGTGCTGTTTCCAAGAGATGACGATTCTTTCTCTCAGCCACCCCGTTTTGTTGTGGGGTGTAGGTACATGAGGTCTAATGCATAATGCCATGTTGGTCCAGGTATTCTTGAAATGATGCGGATAAATATTCACAACCATTATCAGAACGGAAAACTTTAATGTGAATACCAAATTGATTACGAATCTCAGCATAAAAATTCTGAAAAATGGTAAACAATTCACTTCTTTCTTTCATTAGATAGAGCCACGTCATCCTTGAAAAGTCATCTACAAAAATGACAAAATATCTATATCCATTATATGATATCACTTTATAAGGACCCCAAACATCGGACTGAATCAAAGAAAAAAGGACTCGACACACGGTTATCAACCCTAGAACTAAAGGGAACACGATGGTGTTTCCCAAACTGACACAACTCACAATCCAAAACAGAAAGTTGACTCAAAGACGGAACTAAAGACTTCAAGACTTTTAGCGACGGATGACCAAATCGGCAGTGCTACTGGAGAGGAGAAAGGGATGATTGGAGAGCTGTTGAAGTTCTTCCACCACCGTCAAGATAATACAGGCCACTAGCTTCATGCCCTCCACCAATCTTCGTCCCTGTCTTGAGATCTTGAAAAACACACATAGAGGGATAAAAAGTAATGGAGCAGTTAAGCGATTTGGTCAGCTTACTAACAAACATAAGATTAAAAGGCAATTTAGGAACATACAAAACTGAGGAGAGGGATACAGGGTTTAGGTCAACATTACCAACACCACAAATTGAGGATGTGGAACTATTAGCAAGGGTGACAGATTGTGATGTTGAGCAATGAGATAGGGAAATCTCTTACCTTATCACTGAAGGAACAACCACACGAGCAGAAAATCAGTCCACACAAGACAACTACTGCACCACACAGATCGGCCCTCTTCTCTTCATCGATTAGGGGAGGGCGATCTTAGAAACCACAGCAACCAACCACACAAGACACGACTGGAGGCATAGAAACCTCCAAGGGAAGATCACTCCTTTTCAGCCCTTTCCCTTATCTCCAGTTGAATGCAGGAAAATCAAGAGAAACCCTAGATAGGGTGCGCAGAGAATAGAAATCTAGGCAGATTCGAGTGGCTCTGATACCATGTTATGATTCGGCCTACCTTGGAGTTCTGTTTGTCTGAGATCAGTCACGTAGAGAGAGGTAGAAAGGTGGAAGAAAGAGAGAGAGAGAGAAAAGAAGAAAATCTAGTTCGAACTGGAAGTCAAAGAACTTGACTCCCATTCGGCCAGACATGTGCTTTTATTATTAAAATTAATGGAAAAGACATATGTGCCCTTATTTAAGTAAGGAGCACTGGTTCTAACACAATATTACAGATCAGCAACCTTAATCTAAGTATAAAGACAGAAATACCCCTACGCTAACAGAAACTATATGCATAGGAGTTTTTTTTTTTTTTTTCAGAGGGTTGTACTATTTAGCCATATATTCATTAGAGGGTTGTTCTGTGTAAGTGTATAGTCATACTCCTTACACTGTATTGCATCCTGTTATACATACCCCCTTATTATAATACAATGCATGTACATAGACTTGGCAAAAAGTTAACTCAACCTGCGAACCTGACCCAGCATAACCTGAAGAGAGCGGGTTAGGGTTCCCTACCTAGTGACCCGAACTAGAAGGCCACCTGACCCAACCCGACTTGAAATCTTTTCAGGTCGGGTCGGTCTGGGCCATCTCTTTTCAAACCAGTGTTGACCCAAATTGTTGAATTGTTTGAACCAGACGGTTAAACCCATATTTTTTGTAAAAACAAAGAAACTTGACATGACCCAAAAATGAAATGACTCAAAATTGCCTTGACCTGACATGAACCCAGCCCGACCCTAATGCTAGGTCTACATGTGCATTATCTCTAAAAATTGAATATTCTGGTGTTTAAAATATCAGATGTTTGAGCTGGCTGATTTTTTTGAGAGAAAGGTTAACTTTTTATAGATAGAAAAAAGAGTACATGAGATGATGTACAAAGCAGACTACACGCAGGTTATCCCTGTGTATACCAGATTTTGCTAAACTATTTTCTACAGAGTGATCTATAGCCTCATCCAAATAGTGAGCCAATCTCCAAAGGTCCTCCTTCCTTCTCCCCAAGCCACTTTATTGTGTTGCTGGAGTCCCCTTTGATTACTAACTCTGTCAAGCCTGGCTATCTTGTAATACGGATACCCGTTAAAGCAGCTAAAATTTCAGCCATTGTGGAATCTGCAGTCCCAATTGGTCCACTAAAAGCCCACATAGGGCATCCATCCCTCCTCCTAAACACACCACCAATTCCTTCCGTTCCTGGGTTTCCAATTGCATTTCCATCAAAGTACAGAATCACATCTTTCTCCTCTCCTGATTGGGGGAGCCTTTTCACTCTTTGAAGGACTGGGAGAGGAGAATAACAATTCCACCATATTTTGCTGAAGCATGTTCAAAGTAATTCCTTTGAAACTCTCCGAATTCAGCACCCACAGATTGCACAAGTAAGTTATATGAGAAATCAGGTCTGCAAAGGTTCTAGCTTTGTTGTAAAAAATGCGATTGTTTCGTTCTTCCCAAGTTCCCAAACATCCCACAATACTGTTGAGCCACCGTGTGCCAGTAAATTCTCCCCCTTTTACCTAATCCTCTTCCTTGCCATTGTCTTAAGAAATCTTCAATATGTTCTGGGAAAACCCAGCTGTAACCAACTAGGTTAATAAAATAAAGCCAGATTTTCCTTGTTACTGGACAATGTAAAAGGAGATGTTCAGCCAATTCATCATTACTGAAGCATAGGGTGCAAAATGGGGAGAGATGCACAACCTACCTTTGTGCTTCTTCTGTAATAAACCACAGGTGTTTATTCTTTTCAGGCAAGCCTCCCACACAAAAAAGAAACTCTAGAGGGGATGTGAGCTATCCATACTCTTCTAGAAGGGAACCCTGTGCTTGTGTCACCCGACACCAAGGCTCTGAAAAAGGAATTAGTTGTGAACTTACCGGCAGGATGGAGCTTCCAGATTCGTTGGTCTTGTCGTCTTGGTTTGAAGGGGAAAGATATACCTTTCTCAAGGCATGTAATAGATCTGCTAGATCATCAATCTCTACATCCCTTAAGGGTCTTCTTAGGTTTAAGTTCCAGCTTGAAACAAGGGTTGAGTCTGAAATGCAAGAGGCTAAGGTTGCTTCTTTGTCTTGGGAGAGGTTAAATAAGCAGGGAAAGTTGTTAGCTAATGTGTTTTCCCCCCACCAAAGGTCAGTCCAGAATTTTATTTTAGCCTCGTTCACTACTTTATATCTAATAAAAGAAATAAAGATATTTGAAATTTAAAAAGGTTTGCCAGATTTCTCAAATACTTGGTCAAATCTTTAAGTTTTTAATACACTTGGTCAAATCTTGACAGAGAACCACCCCAAGTTTTTTTTGTTGACTTAGTAAATTATTATTGATTTCTGAAAAAGAATGTTCTTTATACAAGTGAAGCGTGCCAAGCACCTCAATAGAGTTTAAATTAGCCCTGCTACCTAACCTGTTAGTACCTCTTATCTTTGATTACATAGACACTCAAGAAGTTTTCATTCTCCCTTACTGCGGCCATGGTTTGATTGAGTTTAATAGTGCAAATACTCTCTCTCTCTCTCTCTCCCCCACACCCCCCCCCCCCCAAAAAAAAAAAAAAAAACTTTCATCATCTTGTCTACTCAGTTCAGTTTCTGGGTGAAGTGCAGTTATTCTCAAGTTTTAGAATATTGAATCCCAGTAAACTGACACAAACCATAAGAATTTGAGTGAGCTTTAAGGCATATCTTGTTGATGATGCCAAGTGAGCTCATTTCTGTAGATGCTTTTGGTCTCATGTTCTGTGACTCAGAAATAGTTAACAGAAGTTACTAATCCAATTTGAACCTTGTCTGAATTGATGGAACTTTGACTCCTTCATTTGCAGGAATCTTACCTTGCACAATATTGATTCCTGGCCTATTTTTCATCCCTGAATCTCCAAGATGGCTGGTGAATATCATTTACCATGAAATAAATCCTTAGCAATCAAAGTTGAAATTTTGTTTTAGTCTTTAATATTCTCTTTCTCATTATATCCAGGCAAAAATGGGTATGATGGAAGATTTTGAAGCTTCTTTGCAAGTTCTACGGGGATTTGATACAGATATTTCTGTTGAAGTTAATGAGATAAAGGTACCAAGCTAAATTGCTTCAACTTCAATGTGGTTCCCTCTCAAGCTAGTAAGCAAGCAGATAATCAATTGTAAGAAAATTGTTTGGTTGATAGGGCAATATATCAATTCTGTGTTCATATGAACCAATTCAATAGAATGACCAAAGACTTAAGACTACTTAAGTCATCTGATAACCTTGAAACCATCCATATTTCTTCCTGGTGTCATAATCCTAGTCATTGGCCACCTTCTCCTCACCACCACTGCCACCAGTACCATCATCTGTACCATCCTATACAAGTTGGATTCGCTAGAAACCCCTGGCCCTGGCATAAAAAAGGAAAGAAAGTTTACTCAATCCGAGGCTATATCTTCTGTTAAAGATTGAGAAATCAAACAAGTTATTCAATGGAAGTTGTAATTAATTCAATAAAGAGCCTGATTGGATATGCCAAAGAGTGGTGTCCATATGAATATTGAGTCTTAGTCTCTCAAGTATCATAGGAATGATTTTTGGATTGTGGCATCTATGGAGATGCAAAGAAGTATATTTGATATTGAATAATGTGGGTGTATGAGTTAATCCTGTATGAATCTCAGGTGCCATGGGAATGGATTTTTCAACTAGCCAATCCCTCTAAACCTTTGAATAAAGCTTGATTAGCAACACTCACCACTATCACATGTATCCATCTTGAATGTTTCACATTTGTCCTCCAATTTTTATTAAATCAGTTTACTAGTTGACTAAATACAAGTAGACTAAAAGTAAAAGCACGTGAAAGATATGGCTGATTTTTTGTTTGTTTATATGGCCATTCACCATCTTTTCTTTCAAATTCTCTTTTTGCAGAGGTCTGTAGCATCAACAACTCGTCGAACTACCATTCGGTTTTCAGATCTTAAGCGAAAAAGATATTGGTATCCTTTGATGGTATTAACATTTAATCGACTCTTCTGGTTTTCATTTCTGTGGTGGTGTTCTCTCAATCTTGAAAGTGGACAACCTTGAAATAGTATTTTCTTTGACCTTTTCCTTTTTCTTTAGTCAGTAAAAGGTAAGTGTACATGATCAGCTGTACATCAACTCAAATCTATAAATTAAAATGGGGAGAGGAAATGAATGCAAGTATGAACTTAAAAGTTATGGAATTACTATCCCTTGAATCATGCCAAAATAGGTGTTCAAAAATATAGCAAGTTAGAAAATTTGGCTATGATATTGGCCTCTGAATTTCTATTATTCTCAAAAGTGCAATTGTCACCTACAAAATGGCAAAAAATTGTGAAGAGGAGATTCTATGGAATACAACCTCTTGTATTGGATATTGAAATCATGCATAGGTGATGCAATGGTAAAGTGTCTGGGCAACTGGGCTTAAGTAATAGTTTTCTGGATCATTACCATCTTGCAGGTAGGAATTGGATTGCTTGTGCTGCAACAACTGAGTGGAATCAATGGTGTTCTGTTCTATTCTAGCACCATTTTCAAAGCTGCTGGTAAGCTCAGCATCTCATTAAATTTGAACACCTTCTTACCTCATAGTGAAGCATTTGATAGTGCTGGTTAGTCTATTTCGCTTTCTTGTATGCTTGGTTTGGCCTATTTTACTCGGAATCTGCTGTGGTGTTCATTTCATTAGGAATCCATTGATTTGAATACTCAATTATTTACCTAAAGGAAAAAGGAACACTCAATTCTGTAAGATAATAAAAGATGTAGATGCAAGAAGCAACATATCCCTTTTACAGGTTGTATATTCTGAAATTATTTGGAGAAAATTCCCATATGGATAAGGTTCTTGGTGGTGTTAATTCTTATCTAATCACTAGTTCTTTATTATATGACATCATCTTTTTCTTGATTATATTTCATTCTTTTGTATAATCTCTCTCTCTCTCTCTCTCTCACACACACACACAGCTAGTGGTTATTTGGTTTTGCTTACATGGATATTCTTTGTATTTCAACTATCTCCTTTCTACAGTGCAATGTTCTAAGGTGTGGAGGCATGATGCAAAGCATTCGACTGTCTTAAGGCATGAAGCGTAAAATGCAAGAGGCATAAGCCTCATGAGCATGGATTTTTTAATTAATAAATAACCAAAATGAGATAAAATAAATAAGAATACAATAAATATCCCATAAATGGTAAAAATTTATCAGAAATTAGAAAATTTCATATTTGCAATTTCTAATAATAAAACCATTGCATATAAATATAGAATTGAAGTATTGTTGCATGAAGTATCATAATCCATAATTATACAAGTTTGATTAGCCATCAACAAATCACTTGCAAAGTTGCAAATCAAAATTTCAGAATTAAAAATTCACATAAATTGCACAACAAGTGTGTCATCTTATATTCAAATGAGCACAATGCATTAAAATAAATCCAAGCTATGGTGCCCCATTCTATTCATAACATTTTATTATAATATCACAATAAACAAATTTGGATGGTTCTCATCTTCTGTATGTTAATATTATAATGGAGACTGTAGAGCATGATAAAATGGTGGCCTCACTTTTATTTATAACATTTATGAAATTCTAAAATAAAAGGTAAGAGAATATAAGGCATATACCTCCAACATTAAGCACAACAGAGGTGTATGCCTCTATGCTGGAGGCATATGCTTCAAGCATCTATGTGCCTCCAGGCATTGTTTTTGGTGCCTTGCCTAGAACATGCCTCTAGGTATATGCTTCCAATGCCTTTAAAACACTGCTACACTATTCTTGGACTATTAAATTGTTGACTGAAGCAATGATTTAGGCTTCTCTTAATACTTACTAAGTTTTGTTCAACCATTTTAGACATTTTTATTTTTATTTTTTCAAATTTTAACAGGTCTTTCATCAACCAACCTTGCAACCCTTGGACTTGGTGTAATTCAGGTACCATATGAAACATTATATTTCAAAATGTTTCTTCAAGCAACTTGTATGCTAACGCTCGTGAGCAATGCATGTCATCAATTTAATGAGGAAAAAAATTGGTTATGTTCTGCTTAGGTTATTGCAACTGGAGTTACAACGTGGTTGGTTGACAAAGCTGGTCGTCGGCTTCTTCTTATAGTAAGTTTGAGCAAAAAAAGAAAGTCTCTTTCCTTATTGATATTAGAATAGAAAAAGTTAAAAAATGTTGTCGTTTTCTGCACAGGTCTCTTCTTCTGGAATGACTGTTAGCCTTCTCCTTGTTGCAGTTGTCTTCTATTTAAAGGTCACTCATTCATGGGCCCCATGTGGTTTCATTTGATTTATGGATATCTACTTCTTGCCTAGTATTTTTGAGGTTTCGTGATCTTGCATAAGAGATAGTGTCTAAATTGCTTTCTGATTTTCCTTTTCTACCGAACAGACTGGTATATCTGAAGATTCCCATCTTCATAGTTTGATGGGCATATTGTCACTGGTTGGACTAGTGGTATGTCTTCTTTTACAAATAATATCGTAACGTTTTATTCTTTTTTGATGTGTCTTTGTTAGTGCATTCTGAGCTTGTTTAACCATTTTTTTCTACAGGCGTTGGTGGTTTTCTTTTCTCTCGGAATGGGAGCTATTCCATGGGTTATTATGTCTGAGGTATGGGCATAGTTCATAAGCCTTGTTTTCCATACCAAGAAGAATAAGCTTGGTAACTTAATGGGACACATAACCTTTCTCTGGAAACAAGAATCAACCTTTAGAATGGAATTGAACACAAGTTCTCTGCCTGTGGGGTTGTCATTGTCAGATTGGATGCCATGTGCAGCCAGGGAAGCACTGAGCTAAAGTTGGATATTTGTTAATTATATCAGCAGTCATGATGATACTTCACCATTTTTGATGTCCTATATTACCTGATCAACAAGGAACTGACACAGTTGCTCTTCCATGCTTTGAACGAACAGAATTTCTGGGCTACCATGGACCTTATATTTAATTTTAGTTAGGAGTTCCTATGCATTATACAGGTTGTATTTGTGCTGCCACCTTCCAGTAACCACCTTACTAAAATAATGATGCTCCATCACACTATGCCGAAGCCCAACTAGCATGGAACTCTGAATGCCTCTATCTATAATGCACATTTGAACTCAAGGTGAACCCAGCCATAAAGATTGTTGACATGGTAAACCTAAAAAAAAACAAAACATCTTTGACATGGTTAGATCAGGACAAAACTTTTCTTGTTTGGTCTACAACCCCTCTGCAATTACCAGACAATATTCTTTACATTTTTTTTTTTTGTTTTGTACCTTTTTTGTGTTCCCATGTTTGTGTGTGTGTTCTTGGGAGGGGGGTCCAAGCACTTAGTGGGTAATTATAATAAAGGTACTCAAGTATGAAGTGTTGGCACTAACAGCCTTTGCCAGTTAATCTAACCCATATTGGCTCACTGTTCACAATTGTTATCTTTTCTTGATTAAGTAGACGTTGCAATCAAACGATGATTTATCTGTATCTTGAATATTACATGACAGATACTTCCGGTGAATATTAAGAGTCTTGCTGGTAGTACAGCAACTTTGGCCAACTGGCTCACATCCTGGGCGATCACAATGACTGCAAACTTGCTTCTAAATTGGAGCAGTGGAGGTTCTCTCTCTCTCCCTTTCTCTCTCTCTCTCTCTTGCTGATCTGCTCATTATTGTCAAAATGAACTGAAATGAACAGGAACCTTCACCATTTACACAGTTGTGAGTGCTTTCGCTGTAGTGTTTGTGGTACTCTGGGTGCCTGAGACCAAAGGGAGAACATTGGAAGAAATCCAGTGGTCGTTCAGGTGAGTTTTTGTTGGAAAATCGGGGTTTTGAAGACCTGTGCTTGCACATAGTGTGTAAAAGAAAACTTGTTTCATGATCTGGCATAGTATATCTTACATCAATCACTGTATGCAAGTCCAAGTGTTTAGTGTTGATCTATTACAATCCAGCTCCGTAATCCATTTGTATGATGAGGAGTATTCCATGAATAACAGATTGGCCAATCTTTTTTTTTTTTTATTAAAACTCGTGCAAATCAATTCAACAGTGATCACTAAAATTATGGAAATAAGTTTTTTTTCATCTTCTTCTTCTTGGCCTATATCTTTACTTCTAAAAATGTAGACTTATGTGCAGAGTACATGTAAAGCATAGTTGTCACTTGTCAAGGTGACACCTAAGCCATAAGGCACCCTTGGAGGCTCACCTTGATTAATTGAATAACAAAGCAAAACCAATCGACTACATTGAAAAGCATAGATCTTGTTAAAGTAAACAAGTATTCTTGCTTCAGAGAAAATGACTTGGGTTTCCAGCAGCAGAGCTGAGAGGACCTTTAGCAATCTTAAAAGGGTTTTTAAGGACAGAAGGAAGAGGCAAATAATGCTTCAGGCTGTGTGTCCGAACTTCGCTATAAACTCAGCAAAATGGTCGAGGTTGAGTGCCAGAACAGGCTTTCCGATAGAGGCATTGTTGTTAGGGATGACCAAAGGAGAGGAAAACATGATTAGCATGGATCGGCGAAAATCATGAAGAGAAACCAAAAACAGAAACAACGGAGATTTTGTCTGTCTCACACATGAATCACATCGCTCCTCTCATCCTTGAGCTGCGAAATCCCCCAGATGGAGACCTCCTCATGTGGTGGAAGTGGGACAACGACAACTTCTTTCTTCTCTGGTTCAGTCAGGGTAGCAAGGGCTTCTTCGACTACTTTTTTTGGCTTCCGCTGGCTTCTCTAGAGAAGAAGAGGAGATCACCACGATGGTTTCTTCAATGGCGCAAATTTGAGACTGATAGGCATCCCTTACTTAGACCCAATACCAAAATCTTGTAGAGCAAGCCATTTTAGAGTCATCATACTTGTGTCGTCGCCAAGAGGAAACGTCAGTGCTATTTGACCGTTGCAGCGATTGAGAGGAGGTGCGAGCAGGGAGTTTTACATTGATGGAGAAGATGAGTTTTACATCGATTTCATCGGTGGTAACTTTCCACCGAATTTTGATGTAAAACATGCCTAGAGCGGAGTTTTACACTGATCTTTGATGTAAAACAACACCTCAATCAAACGTCAGCAAAATCGGACCGGGGTGTAAAGTTTACCCCGGTTCTCATTTACACCTTAAACAAACGCGGCTTAAACTAAAATATTCATTTTTTTGTATCTTTATATACTAATTTCTTTTTATTATTTTCTTATTTGTTAGGGTATTGATTAGAAATTTTCTCTAAACTGAAATATTCGTTTTTTATAAACTTATATACTAATTTCTTTTTATTATTTTCTTATTTATTAGGGTCTAATCAATATATAATTCTATATTGCTGTGTTATACCTTTAAAGACTTCAAAACTTGAACCAATAAAAACTTAAAATTTTGTCCCTAATCCACCTTAGCGCCTTGAAAATTATGATATAGAGGGATGGGAGATGTATAGGGTGGCTACTCATTTTTGGGTTTCATCTGTTTAATCGGAGGCAAGGACTCTTCTGATTTGTCTGTTATAGAAATTAGAAAACAGGGCCACTCCATATGAACCAGGTGACCTACCTTCTTTATTGCTTTAGTATATAGCCATTTCGCCCAGTTGCCTGCAATCACATTTGCACTATTGTTCGTAAGACGAGTGTATAGGGTACATTTCAGAAGTGGTGTAATTTAACTTGTACAATTGAGCACCAAAGCATGTTGATTTTTGTATTAGGTCACCTTTCCTACTAACTGTAATCTGCTCTCTTCTCTGTTAATCCAATTAAAATACGCCACCTATCCCTACCCATGTTGCATGAGATTTAACATTCCAACAACTCATCAAATCTTAACCTCCATTAAAATAAATCATTTTTTTAGTTACCCACAAAACATTCCTTTCCCCTTTCTCTCCTGTCTGCCAAGGACGAGTTTTCATAAATGCAAATTTCAAACCAAGTTACCCACAAAACATTCCTACCCATGTTACAAATTTCAAAACTCTCTCCTTTTTTTAGTTGCCCACAATAGATTGGTTAGAAGGAGTTGGGTTTTATTTTGAAAATTTGAGAAATAATGGAGGGTAAATTTGATATTTTATTTTTTTTGTTACAATTTACTGATAACGACAATTGTCAAAAACAATAGGGATACTTTAAGACAATACTAAAACAATAGGGATATAGTTAGTCAATTTCCTAAACCTTAGGGGTAGTTTAAGAAATTTGCCCTTAAAGTTAGTAGGAAATCTAGACAACCAATTTAGGCATGCAAATGATCCAATCCAAAATCTGATTATATTTTGTCGAATTTGAATATCCTTTTATCGTATTTTTGGATTGAATTGGATCGGATAGATCCAATTTTTAATTGGATCGAATTTGGATCACCCCTATCCAATCCAAAAGAATCTGATATGTGTGTATGTGATTTATGTATTTGTAAATGCGTTTATATTTCATTTTTGTAAATTTGTTTTTATAAAAACACATGTATATATGATGGAAATAGTTAAAAGAATACTTGTATTTTTTGTTTTTCTTTATATAAACTGTTATATTTTCTTTTCCTTTTAATAATTGATTATTTTTTTTAAAGTAAATTGGATTGGATCATATTCGGATATCCGACATTCTTAACAGATTTGGATTTGAATCAATATTTGTGAGATCTGATCAAATTGAATTCAAATATACCACGATTCAAATCTGATCCGATCCATTTGCATCCCTACACCTATTAAGTGATGTGTCTTGGATCCTGATTCTCTTGAAGTTAGGAAAATTTGGAGCAATTAAAAAAAAAAGATCTTTTGTTACTCTCAAGAGAAAATCTCAGTGAAATCTAATTTCTAGGGTAAAATTCTAGGAATTGTACATCTAGACATGGAAATCCCACTTCCTACCCCTTAGGTCGCGTTTGGCTTGATAGAAAATACTTTCTATCAACTGTTTGTTTCTTGTCCATTTTCTATTAAACCTATCATAGCCTTAAGCTCTTGGGAATCATGATCAAGCACCATGGGGTAGAATGCCTAAGAAAATAATGAATGAACAATTAATGGGAGATCCTGTTTTTTACAGGTCATGGATCAATTGAGTTCTCAATTTTTAATAGGTTTGTATTTAAATCCCTATGACTACCACCACTCTCTCTTTAAAAAAGAGAAAGGAAAGAAAGAAAGTAAAACAATCCAACAAAGGGCTTATGGTAACGCCTACCTACCTTGGACATATTATCTTGGGTTTGGGCTTTGAGGATGCATAATGTGTGATGTGTTTTGAGGCCTTCATACAATGTTATGTATTAGGAGGAACTCCTGGATCAGGACCAACCACAAAACTATTCCTTTCGTAACATAATGCCTACAATGTTAGCGAGTTGGGTTCGACTATGATATACCAAAAAGACATGATGCCAATCAACCGGTATCATAAAAGAGATGACCAATCCAGTTATAATCATCAAAATTCACTGGAGTGGTTTTATTGGTCAAAACTCTTTTAATACTACGTCTTTCCAGTACCATAGATGTTCTTTAGCCAGCTAGGATCAGATAAAGTATAATCATTTACTAGGTGTTTTGTCAACATGTATGAATTTGCATCCCCAAATTCCAAACCCAAGATACTTCGTTTTGATTTGTCTTAGGGTTCATTTGATCATATGTATGAATTTGCATCTCCAAATTCCAAACCACAGTTTCAACTCCTCATATCATAAATTTTCGCATACTACCATTTGCCTTTATAGAACCATTTGTTGACTTTGAAATAAATAAATAATAAAGCGTAAATTTGATAGTTTATCCAAGCTAACTCTTGACAGAGGTAATGTGGGTCATGTTTTTAAATTCAGCTAAATGATTTTTAAAATATTAAAATAATAAAAGTAAATGTTAGATGGGTATCTCTGATGCGAATTGTTTTCTAGTTGCGAGTTCCAACAATAAAACAAAACCAATTGGTTTGCAAATAAATTGCTTCTTAAAACCGGCTTCAAAAAAATTGTTTCTTAAAACTATAGACACAGAAAACATGTTCTTGGTTATATGTGTGTTTTTTGTTTTCAATACTGAAAAAAAAACGCATTTGGATTATTGGTTTAATTAAGAAGCATATTGTCATTTAACTATTTAATATTTTGGCAACATGGTTGGTTTATTTTTTGAAAACAAAAATGACTGTTTTTGCTGATGTTGCAGTTGTTTTTTGTTTGGAAAAACAAAATCATACACATAGGCATACACCCCATAATTTATATACAACAAAATTTATTTATGTTTTAAAAAACTATTATTTTGATGGTTTCGAAATCATGTATTGTTTTTTTTTTTTTTGAAATAAAATGAACTTGTTTTTTGCTTTTCAAATAAACAAAAGTACATTTAAATATGTGTTTTTGCCTTTTTGTGGGCAGTGTGGCAATTTAAAAAATAAATGAAGACAAAATATTCATGTTTTAGAACACCCCTTAGTGCACATGGAACAAATGCCAAATTTTCATGCAAATTTTTTTACCCAAAATTTACCCTCGTTGAGTGGTGGTCACTGTAAATTTTATTAATTTGATCAAAAGAATCCTAGGGTTGGGGGGGGTGGACTTAAATACCTTATCCTTCTCAAGTGGCAGAATAGCTCATAGAAAACCCTCTAGTTGGCCAAAAAATTAAACAAATTTAGAGCAAAGCCAAGCTTTCATGCAATTAAAAACCTTGAGTTCCGCTATCCACCTACCAAAGCCTTTTCTTTATTCGGATGCAATTCTTTACTGGCTACTGAGTTTTTCAACAACCTCCCAGACGATTCTAACTTAGTTTCTATATCATACAGGCCGCAATGAGGTCCATTTGGGGAATCCCTAAAGCTGTGTTTGCAATGAGGTCCTTACCTTTCCCTACTTTTTCTTTCAAACCAAACATCGCCTACGGGTATTATTTTGGTAAATCCAACTTACTCGTGCTGATTGATTATCAGACCGAGTATGAACACAAGGCTAGGTCCATGTTGCTGTTATGCTGCATCGAATTGAGGTTATAGTAAGATATCCTTGGCAGATGAATTGGGGTGAATCTCGGATCCGAGACTATCCGTTTGACGCAGTGGGTCCTATTTAACGTTGGGTTTCAGCCTTTTAGCACGGGACATGTGGAAGTACAAGTAATTGGAGCCCAAACCCGTTATCCATACACGGCTGTAGGCCCAATCTTAAGAATTGGGAAAAGGAAAAGCAAAGGAGTCAAAGACTTGAAGACTTTAAGAGGCCCCATAACAATTGGATTGGTTCATATTGGACTTGGGCCATTCAAGGTGGGATATGGCGTATTTAGCTTCCAAGTTCCAACCCAATGTCAAAAAAGTTCGGCCTTCTGTGAGGGACCCCAGTACTCGATCATCATTTCTCTAAAGGCAAAAGTTTAGCTTGCCAGTTGTTCATGTTCAGAAGATCTAGTGGAACTCTTCCAAAGTTTTAGATGGCTGAGAGACTGAGAGTAGTCGTATGTTGATGCAGTATTTTGGTGTGGGCTCTTCATCATTTTGAGCCTCTGGATTTACAATTTGTAGCAATTACCAAAGCAGTTTAGTAGGATCAGATCGCAATCACAGTCGTTTTCGACCCAGCGCCCAGAGTTTGGTCAATACCATTCCACAAAAAAAGGACCAAAAAAGAACAGAGGTAAGCTAAGTTGCATCCATGTAAGTGAACGAACAAAACGAACAAAGTTCAGTTTCTCCGCAACGACTGGTAGATCAGTAGTCGTGTGCATAAATATTCTAATCCTATCACGTTAATACCCAGAAGAACAAGAACAAGAACAAGAACAAGAACAAGAACAAGAACAAGAAATATTATATATTATAGGATTTCGCTCAATGGAAGGATTATCGATCCAGAAGAACAAGAGCAGCAGGCAAGAAAGGTAATATGGACCCAATAGAAATTAAAGAACTGATAGAAGTTAAACAACATCATATAATTATGGCTATTTCACTCCATCTGCTATCTATAAGGACGGAGAAAAAAAAACAGAATGAAAAGTATACGATGACCATCATTGGCATCATCATCTTCATGTGTAGTCATGAACGAGGCTTGGCCTATCCGGGACATTGAGACGCCATGAAAGGAAAGGAATACCAGTGGTGCTGGAATCTCTATCGTCGTCTTCGATGAACCTGAATTCATTACCCAGAGCCGGGGACATGGATGCTATCTTCTGGGTCTGGATGTGGTGAGTCCATGAGTGGTATTGATGGCTCATGAACTGCTGTGGCTCCATGAGCAGCGCAGAAGCAGCAGCAGTACTGTTTGTCGTGGTTGTTGCTCGCTTTTCTTCTTTCTTGTAACGGATTCCACACGCATTGCAAAGCGACTGCACCAAAATACAATCGTTGGATACTCACCCGGAGAACGATCGAAATATCACAATTCACAATTCGAATATAAAACAATAAAAAAAAAAAGAAAAAGAAGCAGACAATGAACACGATCAACAAGGAAAAGGAAAAGAAAAAAGAGAAAACAATTAAATATCGGTGATATACCAGTGAAAAAGACTAACCTTGGGGCCTCTGGGTCCATTCCTCCAAAGTGGTGTAGATGTCGTGTCACAGTTGGCGCACCTTCGAGCCAGGAGCGGATCCCCATTCAAGTTATTGAGTACAGCGCCAGTGTTGCTGCTACCTCCTCGGCTGCTCTTATGGGTCACTGATGATTGAGGAGGCTGCTTGGTCTGAAATATATCCCAGCAAAGATTAGACATGCACGACGAGCCAGACCGTCGGTGACGACCTATCGATTTATCTTCCGTTTGGCGGGTGGATGGCGTTCCTAAAGAGAGAGTACAGTCCACAGAAGCTGAAGAGGAAGTGATCGGGTATGTGTCCATCTCATCGATTGGATTGTGGTTCGCCATGGAGAATAACATGGAGAAGGAGCTTCCCTGATGAGGGTGGAAAACACCACATGAGCAAGGACCGACCGTCGTATTACAGTGAGGGCTGCTGCACCGATGCATCTCTCGTTTACCTCTCTCTCTCTCTCTCTCTCTCTCTCTTATATTGGTATTGGGTTTTGATGGGTATTCCTTTTTTTCTCTCGAAGTTCAAAGTACAGAAAGGGAGGTCGAAAGGGTATGCATTATAAGGGAGAGTTCGAATGAAAAATGGATGGAGAATGAGAATAGAAACCGCTGTAGGGATGTAAAGAAAGAAGCAGAGGGAATGAATAAGTAGTACCAGTAAAAATGAGAAGCAAGTATTTGTAGTCAAGTTATGGTAGCGGTAGCAGGAGTACAAGAAAGCAACACAGTGACAGACAAATAATGTAATAATCTAAGCTTTGAAAAGGATAGGAAGAAAGAGTGAGAGTGTACGAGAGGTCTGAGAGAGCCTGAGATCAGTGTTGTCTGTTAGCTTTAAAAGCTAATATAATGGCGAAAGACCAGTCAGCACTCCCAGTCATCCACGTTGTCGTGATTTGGTTACAAATGAATAAACTATAGATGGAGATGTGTAGGGAGTGATGAGGAAGAGATAGAGAAAGAAAACTGCCGGGACTACATGTAAATATATACAGAGAAGGACAAGTCAGGTGGGCAGTCAGTGAAACAGCCTGTGTGAGGATGAGTGAGAAGGTCTCTTCCGCCCCTCGGCCCCTGTTTTGCTTGCCAAGTATTTATAACTAGTGCTACACTGCCACTGGTAATACAGGTAATTACTAATTTGTAGTTGTGGAAGTAGTTCAAATGTATACACTTTTGTGTGTGTGTGAGAGAGAGAGAGAGATGGCGATGGAGAGAGAAGGGAGTAGTAGAGGCGCAGCAAACAATGCGAGTCAGAGAGGCAGATGGGTTGGTCATTGGGTAGTCAAAAGAACCCACGTGACTCCCGGGAACAGTCTTCCAGGGATCTGCCTTCTCCGATCACGAGGCGTAGCCTCAAACAAAGACATCAAACCTGTGTCCGTATCCGTATTCTGCTCTGCTGTCACTGCCAGCCTCCCAAGGAAAAGGGAAATACATGCATTCATCTCCATGTGTGTGTGTGTGTCTCTCTCTCTGTATCTCCATCTCCACTCCATCTCTATCGATCTACCAGTAGTAAGCAATTCCCCTGTTCTCCTTTTCTCTGAGTCTGCACTGTCTCTGTCTGTCTCTGGACTGCATTCCAGAATCCCAAACACTTCCAGTCCTCCCTACCATTCCTTGGTCCATTACATTACCATGGCCGCTCTTTCGGTCTTCAGTCTTCTCCCATGGCCAGTCTTAAGCTTATTTCCGTACTGCTTAATCACGTGACTCGTTACATCTCATCCCGTATTATCAGAGTCCAGTCAGTTCGTCATCATCGCCACCTCGACCACGAATCTAGACTTCATCACAAGCTGGATTGATCGAAGATCCGGAGATTTTGATTGGAAAACGAAAAAACAAAAGTGTCAAGACGAAATATACTCTGCAATCATCAAAGCAACATCCCTTCATGGGTTTAGCGAAAGAAGGAAAAAAATCCTTCTCGAGTCAAAGACAAAAAAAAAGCAAAAATCATAAAAGAAAAGCTAAAAACAATAAATTAAAAAAATAATAAACAAAAGTAACCCACCCAAAAACCCCATCATCGCCGAGCCCGACCAAACCCGGCCCCCTCCTCCTCTCTCTCCTTCTCCCATGTCGACAGATTCGATCCACCCAAAAGATTCAAAAATCAAAACTCTGTCTGTCAAAGAATCAGATCGTCTAGAGATTGGCGTCCCTGGTTCGACAAAGAAACGGGAATACTACCGCTTTCCCAAAGATGCTCTCCAACCATTCGCTTTGTAAACTACGACCAACGACGATCTACCCAAGACAAAAACCCTAGACAAACACACCCATATTCTCTACTATACCCCATTTGTTTATTTTAAAATATTGTTAATTATGATAGCTCGTGTGTCTAGAAAATCTTAAGTAATCCATAATTCTATGGGATTTGCCGATTTCTTTGCTTAGACATCTCTGATCTCTTTTAAGTTTCATCCATAGAAAAAAAAAAAGACAAAGAATAATGAAGTAAAAAGAAAAACCAAAACCCCCACCATGTGTCCTCACCCTTTTCGGTACATGCTGACTAATCATGATGTTATGTGGCTCGTTGGATTCTGTGGAGCCCACACCTCGTCTTTCCGAGATAAGCCGATGATGTCGGCTTGGACCGACAAACAGAATAATAAAATAATAAGTACCAATCCACGTGCCACGTGTACATAATGTGGATCCCTCCTGCATGCATGCAGATGTGTTGGGGCCTATAGAAGCAGAAGACCTGACCAGGCTACGCTAAAATAATTGTGAGAAACAATAATTATAAATAAACATTCTTCTCCTCAAAAGCCCCCAAATGGGGTTACACTTACACATACTGGTATGTGTGTATAGTTGCTCACTATTAAATCCTTATCTCTCAGAATCTCAGTCCCTCTCGCTCTGTTTGAAGACATAAAGAAAGAAAAGGGTTGGGATTGGTCCAGTGATTATGTACCGTTATCTTTATCTGCCAGACAATGTTAAAGTAGTAATATTTTAATGGTGTATCAAGTAGACAGTAGACACGGCAATAAAGCAAGCAACGAAGACCCCAAACAGCCAACAGGGCCAACATTTGAACAGTCCGTTGCTGCTTCTTAGACTTAGATCTAGTAAGGACTAAGGACTAGAAAAGTTGCGCCGGATGGGGAAAGAAAACCCACCAACAAGCCGTCCTATGTAATCAAAGATATATTCCACTTGGCATCATGACGTCTAGCTACCACGCTATAAACCTCTAATTGTCTCCTCTTTAGTGGCGGGACGGGGTGCTGCTCTCTTCTCTCTCCCCATTCTTTCCCTTTTATTGATATTGACTAATGAATCAATAATTCAACAACGCTATCACCCTACCACCAACACCAATTCTTGATTCTTCCCTGTAATCAACACTCCGCGGCTCTGTGTATCAGCACTCGGCAGCAGTTAGTCAGGGCAGTTAGCCATTTTTTTTTTTTTTTTCTCTCAGGGGTCCTTCACCTGGCCCATCAATCTATCTACTCAGTCAGATGGGCTTCTATCGGCTTAGACAACTTTTCTATGGATTTTCAGAGGTTCTGGTAAGAAATGGACAGAGACAAGCCTTGGGAATTGAAGGGTTAGAGGCTTCCAAGTTCCAACCCTTCTTCCATTAAATACATGCTTCTTCTCTTGGACAGAGGGCCCATCCATCAAACAATCCCCCCCCCCCCCAACCCACACCCACCGCTAACCGATTTCACACGCATCAGGGTTTGAGATGGGGCCCTTTAGCAATATTCTTTACCCGGCCCATTGGATCATCTACCCAAAACATTTTTAGGATACTGACTGTCATTTGCATTAACATTAACATCGCTTTCATTAGCCAAAAAGAAAAGTGATATGATGATATAAAAATAAGTTGGAGTCACTGCTGAGTGCTGATCGTCAACATGTAATTTTACATGATTATTGAATTATATACACCTAAGCACATAGTTGTTTTGTGATCTGGCTGGTATTGCTTGGAAATTAAAAGCAAAAGCAAATATTCAAACATCAGCTTTTAAAAGCAAATAAATAGGGAGCATGGCATGCGGTTGAAAGGCAAAAAACTTATATCATCCTGCGCTTTAACTAATCACAAGCAAGACCAGAAAAGGAAAAAAAAAAAAAAAAAAAAGATATACGAGAGATAAGCGTGAAGAGACAGATGCGAAAAATTCCAGAAGGTTCCGGTACCGGTACGTGATAAATAAGCATGTACTACTGTATAGTAAGAAAAGAATAAGGGAGGATTCTTTTATAAATGTATTCCATTTTTCCAAGACCTTTACTGTTCAATTGCTTAACTGTATATGTTTTATCTCTAGGACAACTTGAATAAAACAATGGATCATGATGTATAACTGTTAAATCCGAGCCTACTGACATATAACGTGGAGAGTTTGCTTTATCATAATAAGGGAAATTATCTAAAATTTACCATGATTTTTTCACCGATTCTCTTAAATTTATGGTAACTTTTTAAAACATCTAAAACTCACCATATCAATAAGATAATGTTAACTTCACTAACAGATGTGGCTAATTTACTATTTTATCTTCTTTTATGTTCGACTCATTTTACAACTTGGGTCAATAAACTTTAAGAGTGCTCTAATGGATAGTGAATTTTGAAAAATAAAAACTGATTGACTTGATGAGTTTTGAACAATTTCCATAATAATAATATATTATATATACAAATATATTTTATTTTATATAACAATTTTAATTTCATAAGTTGATATGTTGATACATGAGTCAACCCATGTATGAAAATTACCGTTTTACGCAAGGCCTTAATTTATAAAAGAAGGCATAAATCAAACCAAACCAAATCTAGGGAATTAAAATGAGGTTCATACCCTTTTTTTTTTTAATAGCTCCAAAGCCAAGCCAAAGCCCAACCTAGTTTGGACCAATATAATATTAATATTTATGTACTAAATCCAACCCCTGACCCGGCCCAACCCATGATCATCCCTTATTTGAACACGCCCAACTCCTGACTGAACCAACATCAAATGGATTGGCAATAATAAGATATTAACTAAGAACGATGCATTTGGGTTATTAATAAGGATAGCTAAATAATCTGTATTCCCAAGTTGATCAAATATGCAGAAAAGTTGGTACTGACTACTGAGAGACTTGGAATTCAGCGGAAGTATTTGTTTTAACCGTCCAAGTTCTAGCAACTGAGCACTGACGACCTCGCATACGAAAACAGACGGTTCCTGACTGCACCAACCTTTGAATGTTTGGATTTTGTGAAAGAGGGAATTATTGCAAATTGAAACGCCAGAAGGGGCGACCCATTATTTTCCTTAGATGAGTGGGACAATTCAACTGGACAGAATTTTGGAACCATGGTACATGTACAATACACATATAGTGGTTAGCGTTCCTCTCAGTACACTCTGCCACAACTCTATCTCAGATCACCTTTTTTCATGTCTTTCTTAGGTAAATCAAGACAGGAAACAATCATACAAAGAAGGTAAGGTCATGTTTGGATGCAGCTTTTTGAAAACTTAATGTTCCTGTTCTCTCTTTTATCTTTACCATTCTTGACAGAATCCATGAAGCCAGAGGGTATCCCACTGTCGAATCCCCCCTTGGGTATATGCTCTACTTGAGTACATTTGCAATGGCTAAACAATGCCTACGATGATAAGAACATTTTGGCTGTTGGACTGTTTCCATCGCATGGCACGTTACCCCACTAAGCCCACTGGTTAAAACTTAAAAGAAATATTATTGTAATTACATTTTTACCCCGCATCCATTGTTGCATTAAAATGGGTTATGTCCAGCTAAATTTTCTTTTTATTAGGCTATGTTTTGTATGATAGAAAATAGGATAGAACAGAACCTTAAGAATTTTCCCTTTAACTTTATATTTATCAAGGCTGTTTCTCTCTCATATTTTATAAACCACGCATACCCTTAATAAATTTCTTGAAAATATTTTTAAGCCTAAAAATAAGATTAAATTTAATTTAAACTACGACAATAGAGGAGTCAAAAGGGTCCAGCTACTATTCAGTCGGCAATGGTAAAACTTTGGGTGTTGGAAGTTTTTTTTTTTTTTTTTTCTTTTGGGCATGAGACAGTACCATGGACGTAAGGTAATTGCCCTTAATATTCCTTTGACCAATAAGATGAGACTGGATCTGCTCCTCACACAGCGCGCTTCACACTAATTTTATGGGCATATCCTATCACATATCGGGAACATCTCCCGCACTTATATATTATTATTCATGGGAAATGTTGTCACTGCACGGTGGGATGTGCCTGTGAGATTAGTGTGAGGCATGCTCTGTGAGGAGCAGATCCGGTCTAAGCAGCAGATTGATGGATTGATGTGTCATGCTTAATAACATTCTCAGCAGCCCAAGATGTTGGTCCTCAACACCCAAAGGCCACTCCCTTACATGTTGTACAACGGAGGATAGAACATGAATCCGGAGATGTTTCCAAAGTACAGCTGTAGTGTCGTGTGAATAAGCATAGGTAGGAGATCCGAGGTCGGAGAACATTACTCCAATCTTATTCATTTGATCTACACCAGATGGGGCTTTCCACATCTCTACCTACACGATATTACAACTGCGCATTGGAAATAGGGGTTCCAACCCATAAGGGGAACTTTTGGCTTATATATATATATATAAAGTAGAGCTTGCCATGTCAGCAATGATCCCCTTGCTCCATTACCCAAACAAAGCAATTCTAGATGGGGTGCAAGATTCTCTCTAGAAGCATTAGGATTTGCCACCTAACATGGTTTCTCACCTTTTTTCTTCTCCTTTTTATTAGGAAACTAAATATACCCCATTTTTTCCTAAATTATCTCTAATTCCAATTTATCATCTCCCACACTTTTCATATATGTATATATAAAGAAAGTTTCAATTAAAGCATTTGACAATTATTTAAAAATTATAATTAAATTTTGTAATAACTTTAAAATATTTATTAAAAAACACAAAAAAATTATTATAATAGCTTTAATAATATTTATATTATTAATAATTTTATATTTTTATGAAATCCATAATGTAATAACAATATAAATTATAATTTTATAGGTTATTCAATTTAATAACTAAATAATGTTTTAAAACATAAATAAAAAATTATTTAAATAACAAAATATTAAAAATATCTAAATAATTATATAAAAAAATATTTAAAATTACATAATAACTTTAAAAAATTAAATTTAAATAACAAAAAGGTTAAATATTTTACATATTATTTAAATATTTAAATAATAAAATGTTTAACATAACTAAATTTTAAATAGTTAAAATAATTAAATCATGTAATAAATTTAAAAAAAAAATCTTAAGAATAGAATAATAAATATAATAGATTTTATAACTTTTGAATTAATAATAATTTTATATTTTACAAAATTAATAACGAAATTATGTAATAATAATATAAATTATAATTTCATGGATTATTAAATTTAATTAATAATTAAATTTTGAAAATTTTAAATAAAGGTATTATTTAAATAATATTATAAATAACAAATTTTTAAATACTTTAAATATTAATAACTAAATCATATCTTATATATTATTTCAAAAACAAAATATAGATCGAATAACAAACTTATGTTATAACTATAAAATAATTATCAAAAGCACAAAAGTAAAATTATAACTAGTGGGGCCCTGTAAGATGCACGGGATGCGGCACCCCTCCCTGCTCCACGCCCCCGTAGTCAAGACACTCTACCCCATCCCCGCCCAGTCCTTGGAGGCGTGGTGGGTTTGAGGCAAGGCACCCATTCCCTATCAAGGATAGGGAATCCCCAATTTTTCCCCACCATGAGGCAACCACCTAAAAATAATCTAATTTATGGATATTTTACAAATATGATTATGGGAATTTTGGGTATTTTAGGAATTAGATTATGGAAATTTGGGGGTATTTTATAAATGGAATTGTGGGATCCTAAGACTATTAAAATATGAGGAAAAGCTTAGGGATATTTTAAAAGTCAATATTAAATCTACTAATATTTTAATAATTAATCATCGGGTTTGGGGAATTATATGCAAACCCTATTCCTTCTCCGTCCTTGATTTGGGGCAAAAATATTTTTCCCATCCCCACCCTATCTCTTCTTCATCCCTATTTATGATTCGAGAAAACTTGCCCTATTTGAGGTGGGGCAGGGTATTAATTATGTTTTATATACTTTTTAAATAAATTTTAAATGTTTTCAATATAAAAACTTGAATACTAAATCATATTTTAAAAATTATTTAAAAACAAAAAATAGGTTAAAGAACACAATTCTATAGTAACTTTAAAAAATTATCAAAAACATAAAATTAATTATAATAGATTTATTAATATTCAATAATAAGAATATAAAATATAAATAAATGAAAAAAAATATTATTGATATAGTGGAATTAGATTAAATAACTTAGAGGTATTAAAGCTTTTTATTAGTTATTTATTTTATTTTCATTATAAATATATTTTCAACAATCGTGTATTTTCGCTATAAATTTTCAATAATTATTGGAGGTTAAACTATTGTTATTTGTTAGAGATTAGACTATTAATTTAGCTGAAATTAGGAGTTTTCACTACGCAATTTAGTTTATCTAGAGATTTTTTGGCTAGCCAAACTGATCTAGTCGAGTTAGGGAGTTGGTCACTCGAAACTAACCAACCATTAGTGAAAACTAACCATTGGTTAATTAATAAATGTTCAAATTTTTACTGTTTAGCATAATTTACGTTAATCAATGCACTTTAGTAAATTTTCATTAACATTTTACAACAATTATTTATTCATAAATGATATTACCAATTAGCGTAGTTTACTAATTTCCATAAAATCAATAATTATAGTTAACATTTATCAAATAATTTAGGGATATTCAACTAAATCATTACTAAAAATTTTAGGAAAATTAAATTAGGAAATTATTTCATATTTATTTAAATAACAATCCATTATTATTATTTTAATAAATAATTATTAAATAATTAGGAAAATTATTAAATCTATCAGCACCGATCTAGACCACTTGGTTGAATGCAACCATACTTGGTTTTACATTAATTAACAACAAATGGTTTACTTTTATTTAAAATTAATGTAATTTACCATAATTACATAAATTTAGTATAATTACATCACTTTGAATAATAGTAAATAATTTAGGCTTAAAAAGTAAATAATTTACATTAATCTATTGTTATTGTAAATAATTGTTTTACTATACATTTTTGTTAATCAACAACGATTTCAATAATTTTTGAAAATTATCAGAAAATATTGTAATTTATTGTTATTTAATTTACTCCAAGTTAATTACTTATAGAAAATTATTAGAATTGTAAGGATAGCAATTTTCCTTGTAAAATTAGGACCCTACCCTATCCCACCCCAAATAGGGTAAGTTTTTTGAATTTTAAATAGGAATGGGGAAAATATTTTTGCTCCAAATCAGGGATGGGTTTGCATATAATTTCTCAAACACGATGGTAAATTAGTAAAATATCAATAGATTTAATATTGATTTTTAAAATATCTCCAAGTTTTCCTCATATTCCTATAATCCAAGGATCCTACAATTCCATATATAAAATACCCCCAAATTGTCATAATCCAATTCATAAAATACCCCAAAATTCCCACAATCCTATTTGTAAAATATCTACAAATTAGATTATTTTTAGATGATGGTCTCGTAGTAGGGAAATTTTGGGGATTCCTCATCCCCGATAGGGAATGGGTCCCTCGCCTTGAACCCGCCCCACCATCGGGAATAGGACATGGATGGGGTAGAGTGTCTTGAGGGGTGGCAATGAGCCAAGCTTTTTACGGGCTGCTCGAGCTCGGCTCGGCTTAGTTTGAACCGAGCTTGAGCCCAATTCACCAAGCTCGATCCTACTAGAACTCAACTCGTGAGGCTTGCGAGCCGGCTCGAATATATGTGTTTTTGTTTTTCTCCAAAAGAGAGAGAGAGAGAGAGAGTTGAATGGTGACCAAGGTCATCTCATTTTGATCGAGAGAATGAAAGATTGAGAAAGGGAGAGCGTTTTGCAATGAGAAGGGTAATTTTGTCCAAAAAGATATGAATACAATTTGCATCCCATACGTATAAAGACCTCGTAAGTCAGTGCTCTTATGTGATATTTTTCAGAAAAAACTACCTCGAAAGTTATTTTTGTTGCTATTTGGGGCAAAATGTTGCCCTTGTATGTTAGAATCCCTTGGAAATATCTTCCTTATCATTCATGGGGAGATATTCCCAATACACTATAGTGGTGTTCCATGGGTAGAAATGTGGGAACAATTCGTGCATAGCAGATCCTAAGGGCACAAGATGAAGTTCGGATGGGCATCTCACATAGCGCTCCCCACATATACTTCCTCTGAATTATGTGGGGAGCCCATTCATCTTTCACTTCAGATCTACTACTCACAAATTGTTCCCACATCCCTACTCTTGAAATACCATTGTCAACCATTATCATATTCATCAAAGTTCTTCCAATATCAACTTTAAGGCATTAAAAACTAAATTTTCTATTATGATACCGAAAAGACATGATATAAGAATAACTTATAACCAATTAACCAATCAACTAATATTATAAGAATGCCTTATAAGTATTTAGAAAAAATCGGTATCATAAAAGTGGTAATCAATTAGGTGGTACCATGGCATTCATCAAAATTGACTGGAGGGTGGCTGTTTTTTCGTTCCACACCGTTCGAATAGCCTCTTGCAAACTTCCATTAGAAATATTTTCCAATAAAACAAAGAAGGTAAGTACGGAGATATTCCCAATACAAGGCTGTAAAAGTTGTTCGAACAGGCTTTGCACTGACCTAAGTCGAATTCCATGCAAATAAGGGGTTTTGGTTAGTCAAAGTTATTCCAGTGTCATGTTTTTTCGACATTATTAATTAATCCTTAGAAAAAAAGAAACACCTTTCATGGGGCCACCTTGGACTATTAAGGCCATGTTTAGGAGTACTTAAGAATAAGTGCTTATTCAAAATAAATGCTTATTTTGGCCATTAAGCACTTATTGGTATTTGGGGAATAGGCCCGAAATAAGTGCTTATTTCAAAAATAAGGGCTTATATTTTAAGCCTAAATTTCCAGCTTTTTTTAAGTGCTTATACAATAAGCACTTATTCAATTTTTTCTTTCAAAATTATCCCTATTTGAATTTTAAAGTACCACTTATAAAATTATCCCTAGTTAAATTTTATAAAAAGTAACTTTGTGGAAGCACTTTTAAGAAAGTACTACTATAAAATCACTTTTAAGAAAGTATTTTTATAGAAGCACTTTTATGAAAACACTTTTGCGAAAGTACTTTTATGAAAGTACTTTTACGAAAGCACTTTTATGAAAATACTTTTACAAAAGCACTTTCATAAAAGTGTTTTTATAAAAGTAACTTAATAAAAGTACTTTCAAAGGGTATATTTTGAAATTTTGAAAGAAAATGAAAAATAAAATAGTCGCAAATGCTTATTTAAGTGCTTATTAGAGAAAAAGACTAACAAACACCCAATATAAAATAAATGATTACTTGAAAAAGTTGGGTGTCAAATTCAAATAAATGTTTATTAGAATAAGCACTTGTTTTTAAACACTTATTTTTAACTTAAGTACTCCCAAACATGGCCTAAAATTCCTTAATTGACACGTGACCAATTTAATTTGGACTATTGCAACCCCTTGACACATGTAGTTGGTATAAGGTTTTTTTTTTCATTTTTTTTCTAGTCAAATTGTAGATGGGACGGGGATGGTGGAGGCAAATTCAATCCCATCTGGCATCTTTTTGAGCCACTGATGTTTCCATCTAAGCCATCTGGCATCTTCTCATCTTTTTTTTTTTTTTTTGGAATTTAAGTTGACATGCTGTCGTTGCAGCATATGTTTGGTAACCTGATTATCCATCACTTTTCTGGGGCTAAAGTAAAGTTAACTGAGAGCCAGGCAATAAGTGGATTGAACCAGCTAGCTTTAAGCCCTTGCTTGTTCTAACGCCAACTTAGGCAAATGCTTGAATACAGTGGTTGGGCCTGATTCAGGGTCCATTTGATTCGCAATTGAATTCGAATTGCAATCAGAATCCAAATCTGTCAGAATTTGAACTTGAAATGATCTATTCCACCTTCTCATTTGATGCAGGTGATAATTAGAATCAGAATCGAAATAAGTTGTAATGGACAAGGGGAAAAAGGATAACCATTCTCTCAAATGGGAGAATGCTATTCTAGCAAAAATGAGAATGAAATTTCAATTCCACTCGACCAAATGATTAAAATCAATATAGACCCTTCCGATTTCAATTCCAAACCTTATTCCCATTAATTAACGGACCCCCTAATTTCTAACAACAATGCACAAAGATTAACCATTAATACTTTTGGTAATTGGTATGGGGGCAAAGCACAGAACATGCAATTGGGTCTATGCTCCCACAACTTGCTACTTGTCCCATATTCCAATTTAAGTACCAGTAGCAAGAGGTGTAATGTGGGCCGTGCCAGGCCGGCATGGCACGGCTCGCGGGCGGCCTGTGCAAAGTGCGGGCCATGCAGCCCTCCCCAGTAAAAATTTTGGGGGTCGGCCCGGCACGGCCCATGGCCCATGCTCGTGCGGGCTCATGCCGTGTTGTGTCGTGCTATGGTCTTGGGTCGTGCCGGGTTGGGTCACAGGGCGGGCCTTAGGCCTGGGCAGAATCGGGCTAGACTGAATGGATTACCCAAAAAATAAATAAATAAAACAATTCAAATAGGAATTTTATTTCATTTAAATTTAAATGATACAAATTACAAAGCATACAAATATATAATGGTTGGATACTTTATACTGGGATGAATGAAATATGAAAATGGAATAAATTAATAAAATATAAAAAAATACAATATAGTTACAAATTGAAAATACAAAATTACATTAATAGCAAATAAATTAAATAAAATTAAAACAAAATTTACAATAATTTGAAAAAAAATTCTATACAACTAGTCAGCTATTGTTCATGAATCATGACTTTCATCATCTGTTTCATGTGAAATATCAGGTGTATATAGTAGTATCATGTCCTCCTTTGTCTTGTAAAGTTGTAATCTATCTTCTGCATGACTGCATCTAACCAACCCTGGTACAGTAGTACCTGCACTAAAACAAGACTTTGATGGAACTGTAAGCCTGTAGACAATGGAGGGGTTAATGGATCATGTGTAATGGCGGCAAGAACCGGATAATTTTTTGAATGTTCACTCCACCAGGCTAAAATATCAAATTATTTGTTCTCTCACCTAAACTGGAAAAATTTGCTTGTAAATAAATTAAGTTATGGAAATTAACTTGTTGTAGAAGTAGCAGATTTTTGCCTTCTACTTATTATTTCCTATTGCTTCACATAATCAGATTCATATAAATTGTACATTTTAAATAATAAATTATTAATTTATTTCTTATTATTTCCAATTTCAAAATTCATATTTTCACAAGATGTTTCAAGTGAAATATCAAAACCATATTTCCTAATTTTAGGATCTAATATTGTAGCTAAGCAATAAAGGGGAGAAATGTTCTCCCTTTTATTTTCCATTATTTCAACAATTTATTTAAATTGTGGGTTATTTCTTCTTCCTTCTCATGTGTGAGAAAATGTCTGCTCAAATGGCCAGTACCTCCCTTGCTACAATAGCTAAAGTCTTTTTCTACATTTTCGGCAAACTGCTCTTTTCACCTTCCCCTCAACATCCTCTATTTTAAATATTTTCCAAATCGGTCTACTAAACTTGGGGTTTTGGGAAACCTGACCATTTTTTTTTAATTCTAAAAAATAAAATTAATTTAATTGGACTTACCCGAATTGCTGGTTCAGAATTCCAACTTGATTTCAATGGTTGAAGCCTTTCAACGTCCAAGCCTCCCAAATTGCTAACTTGTAGAATTAGATAATCAACCAATCAGACTATTAGAGTTCATTCGGATTGCAGAGAATGTATGAGAGAGAGGGAAGAGATTAAGGGAATTGTTGAATGTTGAATTGGTGTGATGAGAAGATTGGTGGAGGATAGGGTTATTTATAGGAATTGAAAATAATTCAATTACCCAAAATACCCTAAAACTAACTATTTTTAGTTGTTGGGAGGGGTATTTTGGTCATTGTAAGGTTATTTATTATATTATTATAACTTTACCCAAAAAGCCCCCTAAACTAGTTGTTATATTATTATATAGTTGTTGGGGGGCATTTGTGTCATTTTCTCCCCTCCATAAGCAAAATATATTAATACCCCCACTATATAGTTTTTATAGCTATTAGGGGAGTATTTATGTAAAAAACCCCCAAAAAAGCTGAAACTAGTCGTTGGGGGAGGGGGCCACTGAGATAGACTGCTAGTTTTCGGATGGGCCTAGCACGGCCCGCTATGGGCCTTGCGAGCTATTCCGGAGGCTGGGTCATGCCAGCACGTGGGCCGCGGGCAGCACGACACACACAGTCGTGTCGTGTCATGCCAGTCTGTGGACTACAAACCCCCAACCCAGCACGGCACAAACCATCATGTTGGGCTTGGCACGGCCAACGGGCTATCGTGTCGGGGCCACGGGCGACACAACCCGATTTACACCTCTACCAGTAACGCCGCATTAGATGCAACACAAATTTAAAACATTTGGCATATTAAAAGAAAGGTGAAATATAAAAACTTCCCCTAAGTTTTCTGACAATCTTATAAACTTCCTCTATGTTTTGATTTTGACTGAATCCTCTCCTGTAGTTTTGAAAAAAGCTATAAATACCTCCCTTCCATTAAAGTTCCGCTAACCTAAAAGAGAAATTTACTAAAATATGGCAACATTCCCGTAGGTTTCAGCAAGATTTTAACAAGCAGTTGATAATCTTAATTTAGATTCCCTATTTGGTTTCTCTGGTTTGTCAAGATTTTTGCTCTTGGGGATCAATCCATGTGGAAGGCAATGCCTTTGACTTTGTTCATGTTAAATTTAATAAAACAATCCAGGTAAGATTGAGAGAAATAGGTTGGCGCTTAATACTTAATAGAACTTTGAAATGGTTCAAATTTCTTTGAACACTTGGAGTACTGTCACGCACATCATATGAATGCATTATAAAGATGAGTTCAGTACGGTTGAAGCCTTTTGGGTAGATTAAATAGTTCTGAGAAATGGTTGTTAAATTACTTAAATAGTAAAAGGAATCGCTTAGAACCATTTAACAGGCATTTCCACGAAATCTCTAGACTGTGGTTCCTATTTTCCTATCACCTGAAAAAAAAATAAGAAAATGAAAAAAAAATAAGAAAAAAGAGAATAAAGAAGAAAGAGATATAAGAAGAATAAAAGAGACAAGAAATTAAGAAAATGTGAAAAATAAATAAAACAGAGCAAAAGGAGAAAAAAATGAGTGACGATTGGTTAGCTCAATTGACATAGAGAAGTGGAAAAAACAAGGATAGGAGAGTGGTTTGCTTTGGTTATCACTTCAAGGGTAAATTTGGTATTTTAAGAAAATTAATATATTACATTAGGGTTTTCGACCAAAAAAACTAATAGGAGGGAGGTATATGCTCCATTTTTCAAAACTATAAGGGAGGATTCTGTTCATATGAAAACATAGAGGAGATTTATAAGATTGTCATAAAACTTAGGGGAGGTTTTTGTATTATACCCTAAAACAAAATAGGTATAGTCAGATGACTTTTAATACTGATTAAACAAGCTAACTAATGAGACAGATGTAATAATTTAGCCTATTATTGTTATTTACCTAAGAGAAATTTTCAACTCTGTTAGTTCAGTTATCTGTGGTTCCAGTCTGAGTTAAATGTTCTCGTTCCTTCTTGTGTATTATCCCCATCTTAATGCTGGTAAATGTTTTTTGTTTATAATTTAAACCAAATTAAAATGAATTGCAATAAAAATTAATCAGAATATTCAAATCGTTCATGAAACACATCTCCATCGTATTGTCTCTTGGTTTCACCGAAACGAGTCCAGATCTCCTGCCCACACAAAATTTGTCCACATCTATTTATATAACATTGCAGCCACATATGGAGAATATCTCATTCTCCTATATATAGTATTAATATATTATGCAGGGGGAGATGTTCCCAATTTATAAGAATAGTGTATTGTGGGTAGACGTCGACAAAATTATCGTAGGCAGAAGATCCGGAGTCATTACGCCTGATAATAACATTTGGATTACGTATGGGATATTTAGGGGGAGGATCTATATTTCATTTTTCTGTTCTAAATTAACAGGTTTTATAGTGATGTATGGTACCATTGCTGATATATCAGAAATCGGTACCACGTCAAAGCTACATCGCTGATTCAAAAATCGCTGATGAATTTGCTATTTGGTTGACCAATTTTTGAGAAATTGGCAAACCACTCAAAAAACGATTATTAAATTGGGTCTAAAAGAGGAATAACTATTTTTTATGATTCCTCTTTTCAACCCAATTCTGATTTTACTTTGAATAATGTGACATCTGATGTGAATAAAGGAAATAATGTCTATAGAATAAAAATCATTGTTAATAATTACTACCAAATAAATTCATTGTTATTTTTCAGAAATCGGATGATATGGCATCAAAGTTACCAAATAAATAATTTCTTTAGAAATCAGTGATCTCATAAATCGGTAATTTATGAGAAATTTCATTAGAGAAATAATCGACAATTGTACCAACCATCACCTATGTTTGCTTTTTCAGCAGATAGGTAACCTAAGAATGGAAAATATATAACTAAGAAAGTGATCTCTCAATGAACCTCAAGGCTGTGTTTGGTTTGATGGAAAAGGTAGGAGAACCCATATGTATAAATTTCCTTGCCTTTACTTTCCTTTCTCTAACTTTTCTTTCAAGCCAAACACAACCTAAGTGAATCAATTGCAACAATCTCAAACCCAATTTATAGGCCCTAACTAATCCAATTTGAATTGAGAATAAGGTGTAAAGTGGATCGTATCGGGCCGTGCTGGGCCGGGCTGCAGGTTGGGTCATGCTGGCCTATGGGTGGCACAGCCCGCTTCGTCGTGCTAGATCATACCAACCGGTGGATCTAAAACCCCAGGTCCAACACGGCCCACATGACTGGCCCTGGCACAATCGCGAGTGGCACGACCCGATTTACACCTCTAAAAAACAGCTCCAATTTTTAGATCAGGCTTGGACCGGTTGTAACCATGGGTTATTACTCGTTACATTGGAATAACAGTATTCATAGATACTCGTATACCATCTCATCATTAATTAACATCAATCATGTTTATAAAAATGAAGAAATTTTAGACATGGACTAAATACATGAAAGAGATTAATTGGGCTTAACTAGGGTTGTTCATAAGAATGCCCAACCCGACCAAACCGACCAACCCGAACCGACCCAACCCGAGTCGGCCGGGTTTTCATTAGTACCGGTCAGTCAACCTGACCCGAACCGAACTAGTCTTCTACTAGTTCGGTAGTTCCTAGTTTGAGTAGTTTCCTATTTAACTATAACTAGTCTTCTACTAGAACTAGAAGGCCCATTAGGCAATTACAATTAGAATAGGCAATCTATCCTAATTTCTAACTTTCTATAGTCTTTTACACCAAATAGGCAATCCATCAAGCAATTACAATTAGAATTCAATTAGGTGTCCTTTTGTACAGAGCAAAAACGAAACTGACCCAAATCGACCCAACCCGACTCAAACCGACCAGGTCGGTTTGGCCTATCAATGGGTCGTTTCAATTTCCACCTCAGGTAACCCGACCAGGTCGGGTCGGTTGGGAAAACCCCAATAAATCAACCCAATCCGACCCGTGAACACCCCTAGGCTTAACTGTCTTTGACTACCTTCAATAACATTTCACAGTGCCAATAGTTCCAAGTTACAACAACATTTTTCAACGTAAGACTCACATAATTAATCTTGAGTCTTCATAGATACGCCAAAGTTAACTAGGAATTTGGAAATATGTAACATGTGGCTAGTTGTAAGAGAACCTTATTTTTAGCTAAAAGAAGGTGATGACTACATCTCTTGATGACTCGTCATCATGGTTTTCAAAATTCGACCAGACCGGACGGTTGGACAGGTTGACCCAAGAACTGTTCATGGGTCGGGGTCTGGTTTTTTTGGACCCCAAAACCTTCTAACCCAGGTTTTGGATCAGACAGTGCCCGGTGGGACCATTTGACCCAAAAACCAATGGTCAAAATGATTTTCTTTTCGGTCTGATTTTGAAAACCATGCTCGTCATCATACACTTTCACCCCTATCGCAGACAGGTGAATGACACCATTAAAAAAATAAGGGAGAATGACGGTTCAGCCCAGGGTTAGAATTCATAAGCTTAAAGTACAGTTGGGGTAGGTGTCAGCTCGGAATCGATGCCAATTCACGGACAGGCATTGGTGCATAGGATGGGGGTAATTGACATTTCAAAGTGTTGTAGATCTGCAGTGGAAATCAGAATTCTGCAATGAGCCTATCCGTACTTCTCTGAAAAAACAATGGGTATACATTTAACCCCAACCCACCATCAACAACGTCACATTCAATTCAAAACCCTGTTTTGTAAACATAGGATTGTCAGATTCTAAAAAAAATAAAAGAAAAAAATGTTCAACCACACTTGGCCTTAGCAGTGGCAATTGGGCGGGTTGGGTTGGGTTTGGTTTGTGTTGAACTTCAACCCAATTCATCTAACCCGTCAACCCATTAATGACCCAGTTATATAAAATTAATTGGATTTGGTTCAACCCAAACCCGTCTTGACCTAATCCAACATACCCAAACCCATTAATCTTATATTTATGTAATTAAAACAAAACAACTAACTTCCATTTCACAAATAAGTTAGTCATAGCTTGGTGGTAATAGTAGTTGTTATTTACACAAGTGGTGAAGGTTCAAATCACATTATATGCATGTTATTTTTACACAAGTGGCGAAGCCATTTAACTATGTACGGGTTTTGGGTTTGATTGAACCACGTAGCTTCAAACCGGTCAGACCAACTTGAATTATCTAATTGGATTGTCTTTGAGCTAATCACATCAAGAGTGGTTGAATCGTTTGGATTCGGATTAGTCTAGTCGGACCAGATTGGATCGGTTCAATCAATGGCGGATTGACTTGGATCAGGTCGTATCGGGTTGTGCATAGGTTTGGGATCGAACCGGCTGGTCCGAAGCGGGTCAATGGAAGTGAATTGGGTCTATTTGTACAAATACGGGTCGTCTCGGATGATCTGGTCCAGATTTTGGGTCAATTGCGTCAGGTCTAGACCGAACCATCCCATTCGGTTCCGCTTCGACTTCAAGTCAGCCCAAAATAGCTTGATCTCGATCGGGTTTGGGTCTGGGCTGGCTGACCTAAACGAAGCGAACCAAGGTGATTGGGTCTTATCATATTTAGACTGAGTTGAACTAGTCCGGACTTGGGTCAGATTAATTTGGATTTTTGCCGATTTGGGTGAAATGTGTTGATTCGAGGCAAAACTAATTTTAGTCAACAATTAATAAAAAATTAATACATTAATTATAAATTATTTCACTCAAATGAAGAAAAATAAAAAAAGGCTAAAGAATTAATACTTGTATTGTTAGTGGTTAACCCAATGGTTATCCACAACCCAACCCATTTAAATTGACCCAATGGGTGATCAACCCATTTCCAACCCACCAAATAAATGGGCAGATTGGGCGAGCAATTGCCACCTTTACCTGGCCTCGGCCAGGTTCAAACGAGTACATCTATAACCCTAATGAAGAAGAATAACACATTTCTGTGCAAATGGCAAGTATAACTTTTACTAGTTTGCATGGTTGCAGCACTCTTAGGCAGTGTTCGATTTGAAAAAGGTAGGGGAAGGGAAAGGTAATGAAACTTATATTAGATTTGTATAGGTTTTCCTTCATTTCCTTACCTTTTGCTTCAAACCAAACACAATATTAGTGAAAAGATGAGCCATGGAAGTCTTATAGTTGTAGAGATCAGCAAGTTGTCAATAATAAATTTTAATTCGACTGTGATACTGAAAAAAAAAAATTTGTAACCAAGGTTCAAATTTTCGATATGTATCAGGCTGTATTGATCGATCCCTCGAACCAACTTGAAAAAAAAAACTAAAAAAACAAAAATAAGCCTAAAAAAACTAGAAAAACAAAAATAAGCCTAACTGATGTATCGACCTATATCAACCGGTATCATAGAAATGATAACCAATAAGATGGTATTAACCAAAATTCACTATAAGATTTGATTGTTCTATGCTCTTCCAGTTTCATATCATGCATTTTTTTCCACAAGGCAAAACGTAGAAACTAAGCAAGCTATAAAGAGGCATTAGTATTGCTGTATTTTTTTAATGCTATTAGAGGGTGTTTGGCATATCCATGTGCATTTCTTGGTCATTGTGTTTAAATAATTATAATGTGTCTCATCAGTCATCAGTATCAAGAATCTTGTTTGTTGATACAGTAAAACAAAGTATTGCCTAGAGCAAGGTTTCCGAACCGCTATTGATCCAGACGGTCAGACCGTTCGGCTCGGGAGCCGTCTAAGCAATCATTTTTATTTTATTCAAAACTCGATTTTTGGTCAAAACTGTTGAAAAAGTCAACAATACATTGATTTGAATTATCAAACTATCGACCCATTTAATGATTTTTTATTATTTTTATTTTTAATTTATTTATCAGAATGGACCATTCGTTCGAACCAGATGATTAGACCGTCAACCCAAAAACCAGTGGCCAGAACGATCCAATTTCCGAATATTTTTTAAAACGTTGGCCTAGAGTGAAAACACCATATTTACACAATTGTGATAGCATAGCCGTATATGAGTTTTGGGATAATACGGCATCTCATGTGGCACATTGCAATGTAGAGAAACAAAATATGTTTTTTTTTTTCCGAGTCGGTAGTTGTAGCAAAACATTTTAAGAAATTTTTTCATAATTGGGGTTTCTTTGCTCAACTTTTCTTTACCTGCAGAACCAACATAACCTTAAAAGTTCATAGGACCACGTCCCTCAACTATGAAAAATTTTAAATACCTCCCCTCAGATTTTCGCATGAGTATTAAATAACCACATTTGTTAATTAGCATTCTGTCAAGAAAATGGATAGACAATAGTCATGTGCATCATGTGATATTTTAAGTTTTGGACATATCGAAATTGCCCTTTTAAATCTTGTTTCTTTAAGAAAAGGTTAAATGAGAATGAAAAATGTAAACTTTAATTTTATTTTGAGTTTTATTTTATTATGTTTCAGGTTTTATTTTATTTTATTTGTATTGTAATTAGGCAATATAAAGTAAATCTTAAAATGAAAATAAATCAGAATTAGCACCCAAATCATTGGCAATATAGGCAAAAGAGTAAGAATACAAATAAATAATATAAAATTTAAGGTTTTGCACTCTACATATTAACTGACCCATAAATACAAATAACTTGGACTACGGTTTGTTATGTATGACGGTATGAGTTAAAGTAAGTTGGCGTTTGTTTTTCAAAGGAATCCAATCTGAAAGATGTTTCCACTTACCTGACGGAGTTAGTCGCCATTAAACTCTGTATTTTTTTTTCGGGTGCAATAATATCATTGAACAAAACGAAAACGAGCTGAAGTTACGAGGGTAAGTGCCCATTAACCGATAGTATTAGTTTTTGGAAAATCGGTAATTGAAATCGAATCAAAGTCGATTGGTGGTTAATCAGTTGATCGGTTTTTCAGTTTTTTATTTTTATAATAAAAATATCCCGAAAGATTGGAAAGCAAGGGCGGAACTGGTTCAGAGAGATGCAGACGTAACAAGGCCTTTGTTTATTCTGCCAACCACACCATCTTCTTTGTTTTATTCTTTCCAGGTCTAATGGGTCTAAAATTCGCCGATTTAGTGCTCAGTCATCTCATTTATTACAACAAATAACTTGTCGTAATCAAAAGTTTGAAAAAGAGGCGATTTCTGTTGGCAGTTATATCCGACGCTTGAAATTGGACAGGGATTATGTGCCCTGGCAATAAATGGAGTTCAAATCAGTGATTGAAGAAGCCTGCTATCCAGACTCCAGAGAATTATTAGTCCATCGAACAAGGTCTGGATTTGGGTCTGCACAGGCACAGCAGACAGCAGTTGGAACTCTGTTGTTTTAATTTCTTTCGCTTAATTAACATGATCAAACTCCATGCAACAGTAAAAGTGCTGAAGGCATGGCTTAATTACGGACTTACGTTTCACGTGGACAGCCTCTGGACTAGAGAGAGAGAGAGACGTTCAATCTCAATCTCCATATATATCTGAGTAGTATTTAACATGGAATTATTGTTCAAATTAATGGGATTAAACATAAGGGTTTCCCAGAAACAACTGAAAACTAAGAAATAATGCACACTTTCTTCGTACCATATTACCAACATATACAGAAATTCTTCACAAGGTAATAAAACAATAGTTTGACCTCCATTAAAACCCCGAAATTAACAACGACCTGATGAAAGCACAAATCAAACGCAGCACAGGTTGATATTTTCTCAGCACTAATTATATATACCATCAATGAAGAATTAATTAGCCTTTTATTTCCACCGGATACCTGTCGATGCACTGCATCCAGGGACTGTTGGGAGATGCTTTCACGTTCCTGAGTGCTTCCCACACGGCACTGTTGCACTTGAAGCCACTTCCGAACGCAATCTGCCAGAGACGGTGGCCTTTGCGCATCCTCCCTTTCGCCTCCGTGTAGGCCAGCTCGTACCAGATAGAGCTCGAGGACGTGTTGCCGAATCTATGTAATGTCATCCTTGAAGCCTCTACATGTTTCGGTTGCAGCTGCAGGTTCTTCTCCAGCTCATCGATCACGGCTCTTCCTCCGGCGTGGATGCAGAAGTGGTCGAATGCCATCTTAAAGTCCGGGATGTAAGGTCTGATGTTGGCATTGAACAGCTTCTTGGCCGCCAGGGTGAGGACGAAAAGAACCTGTTCGCTGATGGGGAGAACCAGTGGACCTAGTGTGGTGATGTTGGTCTTGAGTGCCATTCCTGCAATCGCCATGAGATCCTTAGACAGCGAGACGCCTGTCTTACCACGGTCGTCCTGCTCCTGGTACACACAGTGGAACGCCCTGTCGTCCGCTCCGCAGTGGGTCCTCACGACATGGACAAGCTTGTACTTGGCCCGGCGTCTGTCGGAGGACTTGTTGGACAGAAGAATCGCTGCGCCACCAACGCGAAATAGGCAGTTCGGTATCAACATGGATTTCTTGTTCCCGAAGTACCAGTTTTGGGTGATGTTTTCCGTGCTCACAACAACCGCGTAAGTGTTGCGATGAACCTGGAGCATGTCCTTGGCCAAATCGATGGCAATCACTCCAGCACTGCATCCCATTCCACCCAAGTTAAAGCTCCTAATATTACCTCTCAGCTTGTACCTGTTGATGATCATGGCCGAGAGCGAGGGAGTCGGATTAAACAAGCTACAGTTGACGACAAGTATCCCTATGTCCTTGGGATTGAGGGATGTATTGGTGAAGAGATTGTCTAGAGCACCAAACATAACCTGCTCCGCCTCTTCCCGAGCCTTGGCCATGGTGGGGCGTGGGGGAATGTAGCGCATCGCGTCAGGGACGTAAGTCTCCTCGCCGAGCCCGGAGCGCTCTAGGATCCTGCGTTGGAATTCGAGGGAGGAATCGTCGAAGTCCCCGGTGGCCTTGGAGTGCTCCATGAAATCCTTGTAGTTAACTCTGAGATCAGATGGAGGAAGGTAGCAGGAAAAGTCGACGAGATAGACAGAACGCGGACGGGTCATGACGTAGACTGTGGCACCGAATACCAGCAAAGCTGAACAGACTGCCACGGTCACCAAATTATGCTGAAGGTGGAGCCACAGATGAAGGACATCATCCGAGCTCATCTGCCCGGCCTTGTCCACGGTCATAGCCACGATAGGAACAAGACACAAGGTCATTAGATGTTTCATCAGGTAATGGTAGCCCAACTTCACATATTTGCGTCTTACGTTTTGCCGGACGTGAACGCCGCCTGTTCCTTCACCGGCGCCACCATTCTGGACTTGTGCTCCTCCTCCTTCCATGATGAAATGGTGATCGATGAGCCTAATTGTCTTAGGCTCTAACACACCAAATTCTAATGCTTGAACTGCGGAGACGGGATACGGTGCATGGGATTAAATAGGATGTTCAGTTGATTAAACTAATGAAAGAAAGAAAGAAATATAATATAACAATAATATAATGAGAGAGAGAGAGAGGTTTGGAGGGGTTGATACAACGACGATGACTAGACAAACTTGGAAGAATAAAATTTTATGGCAAGACCAAGCAATCCATAAGAGACGTTGGCTCGAGCCTCTATGCACATTCCCAAGTGTTCGAGACTCGAGAGAGTACAAAAGGTCAAGAGCCTTCCAAGCTTTAAAATGGCATTCAAAAAACTGAAAAAGAAATAGGAAAACGCTAGGGTGTGTTTTTGGGTGGTCAAAAAGTTATACAGTTTATAGATATTGCCCCAATAAGATTGCTCCCACAACGTTCCACACAGCACATCTCCGCCGTGTATTAAAAACATCTCCCGATACAGTTTATAGATATCAAAAATTCATACTCAATTTTCCAACCATCTTCATTAATTAGGCACGCAAAACAGTTAATGCAACTATTACACAAACACTTGAAGAACAATTAAATTTGATGACTTTTTAGTGGATAAGATGAGTGTTGAGGACGGCAGTAGTCATTCATCCGAAAGAGATATCACCGAGTGGTCCAGATCAGATGTTCGATTGGTAAAGGCAGATGTATCTACTCTTGGAGTAGTAGATGGTTGTAGTTGTAGATACGATTTGATGATTTGAAAGTATATTCATTTCATCTGTCGGGTATATCTACTTCTGACTTCATAGCCAAATATTGAACTTGGTTTCGTTATTATTATAAATTCAGTTGTCTATCTGTCGATCAGAACTAAGAAGAGAAGGAAAGGCAAAATTATGGTTTTTGAACCGCGTTGATTCAGACGCTTGGACCATTCGGCCTAGGAACAATTTAGACAATTAGTACCATTTTACTCCAAATCTAGTTCTTGGTCAAAAACTATTGAATTAGTTAATAATTCATTGATTCAAACGATTATCGATTCATTCGTTCTATTCAACAGTTTTTTATCATTTTTAAATTTTAATTATTTTTTATTTTTTTTAATTTATTTTGTTAGAATGGACCTTCCATTTGGATCAGATGATTGAACCTTCGATCGAAAACCAGTGAACAGAATGATTCCAGTTCTGGGCCATTTTTTATTATAGTTTTGTCCCCGATCCAATTGACTGGGATTGGCAAAACTTTCCTGGCCACTGCACTTTTGGATATGCTGCATGTTTGGTGCATGCGTGTTGTTTATCTTCTTCACTGCTTGTAGCCATCTTTTATTAAATGAATGTGGAAACGTTTTGACAATTAATGCTCCTTCCTTCCAATTCCCACCACCCAATAGGGCTGTTCATAAGAAGGCCCAAACCGACCCAACCCGAGTCGGCCGGGTTTTTATCAGCATAGGTCGGTTTCGGGTTGTGCAAATTCCTAAACTGATTATTCGGGTTGGTTTCGGTTTTCACACAAGAAAACCAAAACCGATCCAAACCAAACCGACTTAGTTCCTAGTTCAAACATGAAGTTCCAAAGCCCATTAGGCCACCTAGTTTTTGAATGGTTGCAAAAACTTTGGATTAGTGAATAGTGATTAATGAATAACTTTTGTGATTAACTTTTCATTTAAATTTTATCATAGGAGATGGCTGAAATGATGTTCAATTTATGACTGATTTTTAAATTAGCAAGATTTTATCACAAGGATGAATTTAGAACCGAAACCGACCCAACCCGACTCAAACTGACCAAGTCGGTTTTGCTTAACACTGGGTCGGTTTCAGTTTTTGTGTCAGGTAACCTGACCAGGTCGGGTCGGTTGGAAAAACTGTAATAAACCGACCCAACCCGACCCGTGAACAGCCCTACCACCCAAGAAAAAATATTAACTCCTTCAAGAATTTTAACATTTTTTATGAAATATTACAATGTAATCAATCAGTATAAAGAAAGAGGAAGAAAAACCTTACAACAGAATATGATAATATAAAAAAATGAGGGGTTTTAAAAAATATATAATATCTAAAAAAAATGTTTGATTTATTAGGCCTGCAAACGCCGGTATCTTGATTGTCCGAATTTAAATTTGAAATTGAATTTAATCCCATTAAAGGTGATATGATAAATATCAATGAATCAATCCACCCCTATCCAATCCAATTTGATAGTTGCATTTTGAAAGTTGCATTTTACTACATTGCCATGCCATAAAAGTAATTTCCATTTCATTTTGTTCATTAAATACAATATCAGATACTTTTGTAGAATTGTAGTTAATTTTATTAATTAATAATATATAAATATAATATTTTTGAGTAGTTTTTATTTAATTTATTTATATTATTCCGTATTTGTTTTTAATTCAAATTCATTTAAATCCTATATAAATCCAATGGATAAGATCCGATTGGAATTTGCATATAAACAAAGGGAAAATCTATGATGCGGAAAAGATATGGTATGCATGGGAAGAGTTTTGACCAATCAAAACCCACCCATGAATTTTGATAAATAACACTAGATTGGCAGTCACATTTATGATTCCAGTTGACTGGTTAGAAGTTTTTCAAATATCATATATTTTCTATATCATAGCCGATAACACATCTTTGAAAACTGAAAACGACATATCACATCTTTATTACATAATATGGACATGCATTTGCCCTGGTTTCCTGTCCAAACCACCATATGAAAATTTTAATCCACTTATTTTCCTCTCTCTCTCTCCTACCTTCTTGTTGGTGCATTTTGAATATACCATTAAACTAGTTTTTAGACAAATAAAACCATACAGGGTAATATCTTTTTTGGTACTAAATGGAAATTCACTAACACTTAGGGGGCGTTCTTTTTTTGGATTTTGAGAGGGGGGAAAGTTGGTCAATGGGATTTTTGTTCCCATTGACCAGGATTCCATGTTCATTTTCAGTTTTATGTGGGGATTAGGGATAGTTTATTTTTCAAGGTATCATTTATCCGGGTAAGTGATACCCATCTCCTAGGTGGGTAAATAACTTTCCCACCTGGGGGAAAGTTTATAACACTTAAATGGAACAAAAATACCCTTTTAATAATGAATTTTTATGATTAAAATTGTCATTACTTTATTTACATGGGAAATAAAAGAACATGGGTAAATGCACCTACCCAGATAAGTGTTTCTCAAAAAAAACTTACCCAGGTAAATTTACCCGGGTAACTAACTTACCAAAAAGCAAATGGGGCCTTACTAGGAACCATATAGGGACTAGGGTAATATCACCATTTATACAAATAGTGTAATTCACTTTTCTAACTTCTAATTTTGATAATCTATAGATTTGTTTAGTGTAGGTTTTTATTTTGCCTATCTTTAATGGTGGACTTTTGCTCTATCCTATATTGCATATGTCCAGATTTACATGTTCCCATCAGTATTTGTATTTACACCTACATGTTTCTGTGAAAGCAAATTAAGGTTGATTTTACAAAGTCCCCTAACAATTTCGTTTACAGTGTTCTCCATGTTGGCAGTGGGAATTCATTTACTAAATCAAAGAAATTGTAACAAAAATAAATATAGTTATTATTGAAATCTATTTTTGGTGAACTTTGATACCTTGACTTAATTATTTAATTTTTTTTTAGGGAAAATTCCACTTTAGTACCTAAGCTAAGCTTTGGGGGTAGTGTCAAGTTAGTACCCAAATTTTCAAATGTGTCACTGCAGTACCTAAACTTTCAAAAAGTGTCAAATTGGTCCCTCCCGTTAACCGACCATCAGTTATCTCAAAACTACCATTCGAAAGAAGACACTGTTCATTGTCTTCTATCTTGAGACTGACCGATTGAGGTGTTTAAGATTGTAGACTATTGAAGTCATTGTCTTCTACCTTTAGATCTGAAAAGCATTCTTGTCTAGTTACTTCTTTGCTTTCATTTATTATTTTCTTCTATCATATTTCATGTTTTTTCTCTCTTTTTCTTTGAAAATAACCGATTTAGTCTCAAGGTAGAAGACAATGAACCGTGTCTTCTTTTGAAGAATAGTTTTGACGTTTTTAACCGGTTCATGGCAGGGACTAACTTGACACTTTTTAAAAGTTTAGGTAAGTTTGGATATTAACTTGACACTACCCCCAAAATTCAGGATATAAAGTAGAATTTTCCCTTTTTTTATGACCACAATTGTTTATACTTAGATCAAACGCAGTAATATTTTGGTTTTGCACCAACTCATAAGTAAAGGTGGGATCTAAAAACTCAACATTGTGTCAAACAAGGAGACAACTCATCTGAAGAGATTTTAACCCTGCCTGGTGGTTGCAAACATCAAATATATTATTGGAACGAACAAAAGATTTAAAAAGGAAATTTGGAAGATTTACAACGAGATAGAGGGAGATAAGATCGTCTCCATAACACTGGTTCAATATTGCAGAAGAAACATTTAGGTTGTCTTTGATTTCTTCCACATTCCTCGATAACTTTCCCTCAATTTTTTTTTTTATTTCTTTCTTATTTTCCCTCAAACCAAACTTAGCATAAACTATTTGCGCTGGCAGTTTATTCATAGGGTTTTAGTTGGACCCCCTAGTTTTTAACAAATAAAATATATAAGAAGAAAAACTATACAAATGGCTCAGTTTATTTGCCGTGCAAATTTCATTTGCAGTTGCATAAATGCATGGAATTGCATAAAATAGGAAATAAATACCCTCTTTATATGAAAAAAAAAATGGAGTCAGGATGAATTAATCAAATCAGATTTGCACTGCAGCAAACAAATACAACCTATAGGACATTTATTAATTCCTTGTTTGTATTAGAATTAGCTATATTTCGGTAGCCAAACTTCACTCATTATTGCATGGAATTAGAGAATCCACACCCATCTTGATATATTGGTTTCTTACGAATGTGACTTTTCCTTCCATCTATTCTTTTAATTGAGGGTTGAGCCGGTAGGCTTGATTGTTTAACTTATGGCCGGTAGGGTTGATTGAGGGTAGAGAATCCACACGAATTCAGTCAGTCAATCAGCTCTTCTTCATGTATAATTTGTTTATTTATTTATTTATTTATTTATTTGGGTAAGATGTATCTTGTTTAATTAATGAATAATTAAAAAATATCTCGTTTAATTAAATGCGTTTTTCTTTTGGTATGTGCCTTTCTCTTTACGTCTCGTCTCTTCTTTAATTGCCTATAGGTTGGGCGGTTTAACAGATAAATCATGCATCGGAAATTAGGACTGGTTTTCTAATTCTTGGTCGTGGTGGTGGTAAAAGCACATTAAAGCCTATCTTTTCCTACCTTTTCTTTCAAACCAAATAGAGCTTATTTGAATCATTTACTTCTCACTCTTGCCATTTAGGTTCCGTTTGGTTTGTGGAATGGAGATAAGAAAAAGGGAATATTTCAAAAATATTCCTTCTTTTCTCATTTGTTTCAAGGAAAAATGAGGGATAGAATGAGAAAAAAGTGGGATGTGAAATCCCAAAATTGTGTAATCGGGGTCACACCAAAACCGTGCAACCCCGGTGGAAAAATTTGAGAAAACTCGAGTTTCGTCTTCATCCTCATCGCTGTTGGTAATCGCCACCACCGCTGCTGGTAATCGCCGCTGCCCTTCTACCTTCGTTATAAGGAAACCGGCAATAGATGGTTTCAGGAACCCAGATCTACCACTGCTGGTAAAGCATATGCATGAGGATGAAGATGGTTTGAACTTGATGATTTCAGGAACCAGATCTGTCGCTGCCCTTCTACCTTCTGCATAAGGAAATCGGCAACAGATGGTTTTAGGAACCCAAATCTGCCGCTGCTGGTAAAGCATATGCATGGTTTCATCTTCATCCTCCCTCATGCATATGCTGGGAATCGCCTACTATTTTCCCATGTAAAACCAAACAATGAAAAATTAAATTTTTACACTTTCCCATCCCACCCAAATCTTCCCACAAATAAAACGGAACCTTAGGAGTGTCTATTGGGACCAGATTTGATTCAATAGTCTAATATGAATTCATTATAGATAGACTAGGTCCAATCCAATCTTATGAATACTTCGAATCTTTTGTGGACTAGTTCAGTTTAATGTTTAGACTGCTCAATCTGTTCAAATTTGTTCCAACTCAAACCTGGTCCATTGATACCTGTATTCTTATCTTCTATCAATTGACCATATATTGATTCAATCCAATATTAATCCATTATGGATGGACCAGGTCTAATCCAATTCAATAAATATTTTGGATCATTATGTCTGAATTGGTCCAATTCAATATGCCTTGTTAGTCCGTCCAATTTATCTAAATTGATTTTATTTTAGATGGGTACAATCCAAAGCTAGTGTATTGAAACCCCAATTGCCATGGTTATGGATCCTCTCTCAATAGGGGTGTTCATGATTCAGTGGGCCTATTTTTGAAATTAAATCGATATTACCAGTTTCCCAAAGCTGATTGATAACCAATTGATCGTTTTGGTTCGTCGGTTTTTCAGTTAAGCATAATTGATAATTTAACCAGGTTTGCACATTTGTGCCCACACCTTATCTACACTCTCCGTGAACACACTATACAACTTCCCTTGGGCCAAACCGACCGGTACATGTCTGAGAGACTGAGGATCTCCGCAGACGAGTCCAACGATGACGTATGTATTAATGAAGAAGATTTTGGTTCCAAGTCTGTCTTTTCTCTCTTCTTATTATACAACTTTGTTTCTAGCGTCTTTTTTATGGTTCTAACAATGCCTGTGGAGAGAACTTGTTCCAGGGTTGCATAATTCGTTGTTCACTAGCAGCTAGATTGAAAAAGAAATTAATGGCATTCAACCTCAACGCTGAGATAAAGCCAGCCCAACCCGGCATAAGGACTGAGGGACTCTGGTTATTGTCTTAAATTGGATCAATGTGGAGGGTCCAATTGCCAAGTAGATGGCCCAACATGGTTCATAGAATACTGGGCCAGGACGTGGGCCAGTCTGTTAGCGTTCTGTTGGCATGCGAAATCAAGAATGTATACACATTAGAGGATGTAGGATGAAGCCACATACCAGGAGCACATGAGCTGTATGTCTGGGGTAGGGATCTGTTACCAACAAAACACTCCCAACACTGTCTCAATAGGCCAATGCAGCCGCACATTAAGAACATTTTTCTTGTCATTCATGGGAAAATGTTAGTAATGATTGTTGGAACAGTGTTAGGATTGGTTACATGAATCTTATTTCACTATTCTATTCTATTTATAGTCAAATTTATTATGGATTTTTGGTTCTCACAATCATTGAACTTTACAGAATTAAAAAATATATATATTTTTTAGATTATAAAGAATTAAAAGGGTCATTAAGGCCCTTATGATTAAAAGGCCACTTTAAAGCTAAAATAGATAATGTTAAGATGTCGTCAATGAATCCGTAATAAATAAAATAATAAAAGCTCATGTGGCACTACTTAAGTTTGAAAAGGTCATTTTAGATGTTAAAAAATAAATTTTATTAATCTTGAATTTTTTTTAAGTCATAAGGCAAGAGTTTTATTTAACTTTCAATTCGAAGGTTACATCTCATCCAAAATAATAGATCGGATACAATCTATAATAGAGGACCAAGTAAACGATCGATTTTGTCTTAAAGCAAATTAGGCAAGCCCATGGACTGCTCTATTACAGGACCCAGGGGTGTGATACACCTTGAAAATTACTTAAAGGTTTTTAACAATAATTAATTGAATAGTAAACAATTAACAACATTAAGAGCATATTATTGCTTAAATACTAACTTAATTAGTTTAACTAATAATAAATTAACAATCACTCAGTTTGCTTAATTAACTTAGTTAACTTTTTTTGGGTATTTGGTGATATGCCTAAATCCCTTGGAAAGGCCACTGAGTAGCGCAACACCACACTAATTGCTCCGCTTAGTGGGAATCATATCCACCTCTCTACTAGAACAAATCAGCTAATGAGCCAATTAGGCCATAATTTTTACAATTACTTTATGTACTTATTTTAATTTTCTTAATTAATAATAACTTAATTGACTTATTTACCTCAATTAGCTTTGATTATTTAATTACTCTATTTACTTAGTTCAATTTACATAATTGACTTAATCAATTAGTTAATTCACTTAATTGTCTTAATTTTCTTATTTAGGTCGACTAGAATTGTCTATTTAATTACTTCATTAACTTAGTTTCCTTAATTAATTTAGTTTACTTATTCATCAATTATATAATTTACATAGTTGGCTTAATTTACTTAACTATCTAAATTAGTGTGATTTATTTAATTAACTTTATACCATCATAGATATTTAAGTAATTTATTTAATTAACCTTATTAAAGTGGGTTTTTCAAACTTTGGGGTCTAAAGTGGCCTTTTCAAACATGAGTGTTGCTACATAAGTATGCTGTATTTCATTCATTGTTTAATTAGTGAATTTTCCGATGACATCTCTAACGTCATCAATTTTGAGTTCAGATCTCCTGCCCACAAAAACTCTACTCACGTTTGCCCACATAACATCGCAACCACATATGGAGAATATTTCATCTTATACAGGGGGAGATGTTCACAACTCACAGGGGTAGTGTGCTGTGAGTAGACGTGAGCAGAGTTCTCGTGAGAAGGAGATCCCACGTCATCAATTTTTGCCTTAAAATAGTCTTTTTGTCATAGTTTGAGGGTGAAAATGGCCCTTTTAATTCTTTAGACTCTAAAGCGACTTTTTTTACAAATTTCAAGGGCTGTCAAAGCCAAAAATCTAATCCATTATTGAACTAGTGGTGCTTAAATCGTTTTTTTACTATTATCCAAATCCTTTTTTGCTCTAACCCCGGCCCTTTTAGTGCCTTCAAATTGCAACAAATAACTTCTCTTTATGGGTATTGTTGATGGTATGCATGTGAACAAACCATTTAAATCTACTTTCTCTCATTTTTACCCCGTACATGCATGTATGTATGTAACTATATCACAGCCATGCTGAGCCGGGCTAGAAATGAAATAGATAGTAGTGATCCATATTTTATCCAATTATATATAAACGGATCAAATTAGAATACTAACCAACATTTTTATTAATATTCACTTATTCAGCCCTACATAATAAACTTTATTAAAAGATATATAAAGCATTACACCTAATTTGGTGGTGGGAAACATGTATCTTGCCATGCATTCACAAAAAAGGGAGTATAGCTGATAAAGGCAATTTTTAGGCCCTATTCAATAAAAGTAAGCATTTTAATATAATTTCTAAAATAGACTAACTTTTTAAAAAATATATCAAATAAGGGCAAAAACATTGTTCATGTTCTTCCTCCTCCAAACCACTTCCGCCCCAGCCCCATGAACCTCAATGATCACCATCCATCAGCACTGTCGCCACCGCCCACCTCATGTCGTCATATTGGCATTGCCAGAGGTGGGCGGAGGTAGAGGCGACAGTGGTGGATGGTAGTCATTGAGATTTGCAGGGCTGGGGAAAAGGTGGGCAGAGGTAGCATTGTCGAAGGTTGGTGGAAGAGACGGCGTTGGGTGGAGGAGGAGGTGGGCAGAAGCGTTGCCGGAGGTTGCCGGAGGCGGCGGCGTGCTAATGGATAGTGGTCATTAAGGTTCATGGAGTTGGGGTGGAAGTGGTTTGGAGGAGAAAGAAGATGAAAAGTATTTTTGTCCTTATTTGATATATTTTTTAAAAAATTAACATATTTTAAAAATATTACTTTTATTGGTAATAGGGCTTAAAATTGCCCTTACGCCCAAAATAGAATAAAAGCATAAGAACCTAACCTTCCAAAAAAATACATGAACATAAGATATATGCATCTAAAAGATAGACTTCTTTGAGCCATTTATACGAATTAAACAACTCCAACTAATCACCTCATGGGATTTAGAATTATTATTCCTTATTATACTATATATGGCTACCTTAATTTCATGGCTTCTAATAACCGACGAGACTAATTAAGGACCTACTTGGACAGGATATTTGTCGATGCAATCTTCCCATGGACTCTTAGGTGAGGGCGTCACATTCCGAAGAGCTTTCCAAACAGCGCTGTTACACTTGAAGCCACTCCCGAACGCAATCTGCCAGATGCGGTGGCCCTCCCGCATCCTACCCTTGGCTTCTATGTAGGCTAGTTCATACCAGAGGGAGCTCGATGATGTGTTGCCGAAACGATGCAGAGTCATCCGTGAAGCCTCTACATTTATCGGCAGCAATTGCAGGTTCTTCTCCATCCCTTCGATCACGGCCTTTCCACCGGCATGTATGCAGAAATGGTCGAACACCTGCTTGAAGTCTGGAACATAAGCCTTGATCTTGGTTCTGAACACCTTCTTAGCCAGCAGGGTGGCTATGAAAACAAGCTGCTCACTGATTGGTAGGACGAGAAGGCCCAATCTGGTGATGTTGGCCTTGAGTGATAGTCCGGCGATGGCGATGAGATCCTTGGATAGGGAGATACCAGCTCCGCCGACTTCATCTTCGTCTCGCTGCACGCAGAGGTATGCCTTATTGTCGGCCCCAGAGTGGGTCCTGACGACATGAACAAGTTTGTACTTGGCCCGGTGCTTGTCAATCGACTTGTTTGACAGCAAAATAGCTGCCCCACCAACCCGGAATAAGCAGTTGGTCACTAGCATAGATTTGTTGTTGCCAAAGTAAAAGTTCTGTGTAAGGTTTTCGGTACTAACAACGAGGGCGTAGGTGTTTGGACAAACCTTCAGCAACTCCTGAGCGACGTTAATGGAAACAAGTCCAGCGCTGCATCCCATACCTCCAAGGCTAAAGCTCTTGATGCTCTCTCGTAATTTATACTTACTGACAATCATGGAGGAAATCGAAGGTGACGGACAGAACAGGCTGCAGTTCACGACGAGGATTCCAATGTCCTCGGCCTTGACGGAGGAGTTGTTGGCAAAGAGATTGTCCAAGGCGCCAAATACAACTTGCTCCGTCTCTTCCCTGGATAAGGCTAAAGTAGTGGCCGGTGGCAGTCGTTGCAGTCCGTCGGGTCCATAGGACTCCTCCCCTATCCCAGAGCGCGAAAGTATCTTGGCCTGGAATTCGATGGACGATTCATGAAACTCCCTAAAAAGCCCCAACAGCTTCCTAAACCGATGGAACCCAACTTTCTGGGCCTGAGGCGCGTTATAGAGGGAGTAGTCCAGCAGGTAGACAGGACGAGGGGGAGTCATCATATAAACAATAAAGTAACCGATCAATAGAACCAAAGTTAAGTAAACAAGTGCATTCCCCGATTTGTGCTGGAGGTAGAGCCAAAGGTGGCGAACAAACTCCAAGTTCATTTGCGAGATTACCTCGTCACGATTGAGAGTTACAAGATTGAGAATGAGAGGGACGATGACACATAAGGTTAAGATGTGAGTAATGAAGTTATATAACCCAAGCTTCACGTACCTCAAGATTACTACAGTCTGTGACATACTAGCTAACAAATTAAATTTAATAGATCTCTTCTGGATTTCCATGGTTTTGATGAACACCACTTCCGTGGAGTGTGAATCCATTTAATAGTCGTACTGTAAACAGACACCCGAATAGTCAATTAGTTATTGCCTTTCAAAAAAAAAATGTTAATTAGTTATCCCTTCGGCACGTAGTTGAAGGATCTGACCTTTAGTGCGAAATTCAGAATTCGAGAGTTACATGGGATATCTTGCAAATTCACGTAAAGCATTATGGGTCCGTATGTAGTAGGCACGTTAGGTAAGTACAATGACTGAGTATTTAATGGCTGTGCGACACATGTTCCAATGCTATTACTCATTATTTTATTATTTTTGTTAAAATAATTAAAAATAAAAATAATGAAAAAGGAAAATGTAAACATGTTGGGAATCGATAAGGCTGTTCACAGGTCAGGTTGGGTCGGTTTATTTAGGTTTTTCCAACTGACTCGACCTGGTCAGGTTATTTGAGATAGAAACCGAAACCAATCCAGTGTTAAGCAAAACCGACCTGATCAGTTTGAGTCGGGTTGGGTCGGTTTGGGTCAGTTTCAGCTAAGGGGGCGGACCAAGTTAGAATTAGAATAGAAGACAGAAGTTATCAAGAAAATAGAAAGTCAAAATGTATTAGAGAAAGAATACTGAAATTTGTATATTTCAAGAAACTTTCTAAGTTCTAATTTAAGTAAAAAATGACACCTAATTCTAATTTTAATTACCTAATTGGTTGCCTATTTGGTGTAAAAGACTATAGAAAATAGGATCCTTTGATTCTTTTCTTTAAACTTTTCCAAAAAAATTCCTTGTCTAGTTGTCTTACAATACTTGCCATTAATGTTATTCCTAACTAGAAGACTAGGTTAGGTTGTAATTAGGAATTAGGGTAGAGACAAATTAGTTAAGTAGGAATTAAGTCGGTTCGGGTCGGGTCGGATTCGGTTTTCACAGAAGAAAACCGAAACTGACCCAAACCATCGGTTTATGATTTTGTACAACCCGAAACCGACCGGTGCTGATGAAAACCTGGCCGACTCAGGTTGGGTCGGTCCAGATTGGTCGGTTTGGTCGGGTTGGACCTTCTTATGAACAGCCCTAAGAATTGGGACTCATTTATATTTTCTTTTTTCATTATTTTTTATGTTTAATTATTTTGACAAAAATAATAAAATAATGAATAATTTTTGTTTAAGGGAATAAAAACATTTGAATAAAAGGCACATTATGCACGAATCTGGTAACACCTCGTAATAGCATGAGGCTACATCCCAACTTCCCAAGGATCTTCTAATTATTATTATGCATCTACAATTCCTAACTTGTAATTGAAGATTATTTAAGATACCAAACCAAACTGGTTAGTGCTGGTTTCTTTTCAACCGGACCCTGCTTTTGAGCTTGAAATGTAAATGAAACTCGATCCTACCAAGTTTTTATTGTTTCGTTCACTTTCTTTGGGTACTCATAATGTTTGTTGTTGCATGAAGAACTTTCATTATTGCAATAAAGACGAGTTTGGTTGGTTGGTTGTTCTGAATTAAATTGGACAAATGTATTTCGATTGATGAATAAATCTGCATTATTGGGCGACAGCCCCACATGCACTTCCCAATGTGGTGCAAAGTGTTTTGGTTGGACATGGACAAGGGGGTAATGCTTGTTAGTCTATTAAAGTGGCTATCAATTTAGCTCAACTCAACTGTGAGTGTTCTAGCTGGGCCTTGTGCCATGGATTGGCTTTGTTAAACAAAATTCAAGTTGAAGAACCCTTATGACATTTTCAATTGGGAAAATTTAATTAAATTGGTTCCAATCCAAGCATTACTTTTGAGTTATGTATTGTTAGATAAATTTGTAATGATTTTTATTAATTTATCTATTAATGTTCATTAATTGTTATTATAGTTGGATAAATTTTGTTAGTTTTTATTATTCTAAGTTGAATTTAAAAAAATATTTTTTTATTAATTGTTTAGATAAATTTGTTCTGATCTTTACTAATTTTATTAGATTTTTTACATTTTTATTTATTTTAAATGGAATTTAAATATAGATGCCCTATACAAATAATAAGTTCAAATTTTAATATCCATGTTGCCATTTAATAGTTATCATAGTTATTGTGTTAGGCTTCTTAGAAATAAATGTCCTATTGTTCTAATCTTCTAGATTCCTGGTATTTGTAAGAGATCACATTGGCACCCCACAAGTGTCTCACATGCACATCTCAGCATGCATTAAGAACATTTCCTGTACTCATCATGGGGAGATGTTTCTAATATACGGGTGGGAGGTGTTGTAGGGCGCTCGTGGGGTAAAATATGGCACCAAGAATATGATCTCTTTTGTAAAACATGGCACCAATAATCAAAGTATTGAAACACCCAATTTGCTTGTTCGTCCATATTGGGTGTATTTTTTCTTAGATTTTTTCAAATTTGCTTAAGGTGTTAGTTTTAGGCAAGCATACATCATAAACGTGCTCAAAATCTGAAACACACCTTATTTGGGATATCAAAGAGTGCCAAAGACGATACAATTGTATCAAAATTTTGAACCTTTAATTGTGAGTTTTGTAAGTTTAAATGACCATATCCACATTTGGTCTGTAGGATAGATGAATCTAAAACATGATTTTGGGCCTATCTAATATATTAAAGGAAGGCTTTCAGGCTATAGCCCCCACCATTCACACACATGGCATTTTTTGAGAAGTTGTTGTTAAAAACCACAGCCCACTACCACCATTAAGACAAGTGGCCTTATTATTTTCTAGAAAGCTAAACATGTGGCAATTTCTGAGAAATTCTTGCTAAAGCCCACAACCCACTACCAAGCTATAGTTCCCCGCCATTCACACATAGCCTTCTCATTTTTTTAGAAAGTTAGACACGTGGCATTTTCTAAGAAGTTGTTGCTAAAGCCCACAATCCATTACCACAATTTTCAATCTATTCCTAAAAAAAATGCTGAAAATGCAAAAGTGGTTATCCACAATCACTTATGCCTACATTCTATCAATCTTAATAAATCATTAACCATCTACTTATCATAACAAAAGAAAACTATTCATATTCTAATAATTATTGAAAAGTTATTTTTTGAAATAAATATTTCTTGAAATTTTAATAATTATTTAAAATATTAATAAATACAAATTTAACAATATTGATTCCATAATATAAATTTAACTTACTGATTCCCCGTACTTAATACGAGGTCATTCACTAGTATATATATTAAAGGAATGCTTTCAGGCTACAGTCCCCTACCATTCAAACACGTGGCTTTTTCAAATTTAGACACATGGCATTTTCTGAGTAGTTTCTTTAAAGCCCACAGCCCACTACCACCATTTAGATAAATGGCCTTCTCATTTTATAGAAACTAGACACATGGCAATTTCTGAGAAATTCCTGTTTAAGCCCACAACCCACTACCACCATTTTCAATCAATTCATCAAAAAAAAATGCAAAAGTGGTTATCGACAACCACTTCTGTTTACATTTTATCAATCTCAATTAATCATTAACCCTCTATATACCATAACAAAAAAAAATATATCTATATTCTAATAATTATTGAAAAATATTTTTAAAAATTTTAATAATTATTTAAAATATTAATAAGTATAAATTTAACAGTATTGATTCCCCGATATAAATTTAATTTTGCTAATTCCTCGTACTTAGTACGGGTCATTCACTAGTTCTACCATTAAAGTGTGCCATAATACATTGGGTCGAATTGCAATTTGGAATGGTTGCATGGATCCAAATTATGGACTGTCTTGTTCTTATAAATACAGTTGATAATAATTAATAAATGCAAAAGAGCATTGATGATTTGCAAATTATAGATATACCGGCAATTTGGACTGTCTTGTTCTATTAGCGATTAAACCAATTTAGCTTGGGTCATGCTTGAATCTCAGAATTGATGATTTGCAAATTATAGATATATCGGCAATTCTCTATTGTTGGTGGCAGCGAGATTGTCAACTCAATTCCATGATGGATGACTATTTCTTTCGAGGTGGAATTATTATGAAACAAATCTGGTATGCCCGAAATGCTCATTTATTTGTTGGTGTTCAATTCGATCCTATGCTGAAATTGATTGGTGCTTAAGTCTTTTGGATCCCATGCCTTCTGCAACTTTGACAATCATGGCCCATGGATTGGTGGAAGTGTGGTCAAAACCTGCTGCAAATTCTTTAAAAGTGAACGTTGATGCTGCTTTTAAACATCGTGTGGGTTCTGTTGGACTAGTCATTCGGGATCATAATGGTAACTTTCTTCTTGCAAGAGCTTTGCCTATTATATTAACTGTAACAGTTCTATTATGGCTGAAGCTTTGGCTCTTCATCATGGTCTACTTTTAGTCCAAGAGCTTCATTTATCCTCTGTTATTATTGAAGGTGATGCTTTTAGTATTTTCAAACTCATGTTGGTGGATGATCTCCACCCGCCGTGGCAGTTGATCCACATCATTACTGCCTGCAAGAGCATCGTTCTTGCTTGATGAATTATGTGCGACGGACGGCAAATGGTGCTGCTCATGTAATTGCCAGACGAGGATTATCTTTGTCTCGACCTTTTACGTGGTCTACTATTCCAGATATTTCTGTTGAAAGGGACTCTTCATCGAGGCTTCTTTCAAAAAAAAAAAAAGAGCATTCACTCGATAACCGCTAAAACCAAACTGAACTGAAAATCCTAACCCTACCATTACGAAAGCGTTACAAAAAATGGTACTATGCTTTTACATTTTCATTTCTTTTGCATGGTTGTATTTGGATAGTAATATTTTTGACATACCAGATATGTAATTAATGGGAATAAGTTAAGAAATGAAAAATTAGAATATATGACTAATATATTACATAATGTACACCGGGCTTTGAGCTTTATATTAGGGTTCAACTAAGATCTATACATTTTCTATTAATAAGTGGTAAAGTATATGGCCCATGAATAGTTCTAACTAAGAAAAAAGTAAGGCTACATTTGATACTAAATTTCATTGTAAATTTATTTTTAATAATTGTGTATTTTGGTTATAAATTTTTAATTATTATTGGAGATTAAACTATTGTAGTTTATTAGAGACTAGACTATTAATTTAGTTGAAATTAGGAGTGTTCAATGATTGATTCAGTTCGGTTATAGGTTGTTTCACCAATCAAATTGACCTGATTAGGTCGGGGTTTGTCACCTAAAACGATTGACCATTAGTGAAAACCTGCCAGGTCAGGTTGCATCAGTTTGGGTCTATTTCGGTTTGGTTTATTTGTTCAAAAGAATTAAACTTATAAATTTAATAAATTACAATGGTATTATTATAAATAAATAAATTTATGATATAAAATATTTTAGACTAAGAAATATGAGAATTCTCCCATTTTCCTGAATTAAAAATTATATTTAAAATATAAATATTAATATATATGTGGTTGGGTCGGTTCAATTTTGGTCAGTTTATAAATGGCAAAATTAGCACTAACATAACTTGGTCGAGTTAAAAAATTGCTAAACCAAAACCAATTGGAAATCAATTGGAAATACTAGAAAACCGACCAACTCAAATCGAGGTTAATCGGATTGGTTATTAAAAAGTTAAAATATAAAACAATTATATACTTTTATATAATTCTATTGTTTAACTTTCACTTAAAAAAGCTTGTGCATCGCAATACGCTCAACATGCCTCTCCTAATTCCATTACCCTCACCCTACATTCTCCTTAACTCTCTCTCCTCTCTCCTCCCCACCACTCTCGTTAAGCCAGGTCACCATTCATGAGTTCACATCTCCGCCACACAATGCCCCACAACACATCCCTGTCATGTATTGGGAACATCTCCTAATGATAGTACCACAATCGATGATGTCATCATCGGGAGATGTTCCCAATACACGGTGGAGATGTGAACTCACCATTCACAACCAAAAATATTCTTAGAATCTCCCTCGTAAGGTATTTCCTCTAAGCCATTAGAAACTTATCATGTTACCCCACTCCCTAATCATTTCATAAGATCTCTGCCCCCAATGTATATCCATCATCACTCCTTTAAAATATTCATATTAATTAATAAATAATTAAATACGGTTAATATTTAATCTAACCCATATTCAATAATTGAGTATTAAATAGTGTTAATACCAAAAGTTAATAAATATGGTTAGTAAATTACAAAAATTAAACGTTCTTATTAGTATGGTTAGTAAATTACCAAAAAGCTAATAAATATTGTTATTAATTAACTCATCATGAGTTTTTAAAGTATTTTGGGTAAATACCGTTATATTCATGTTAATTAACAATATTTTATAGAAATAGAAAACTCTTTAACTAATTTCTATAAAATTGAGAATTATATTTAAGAATTATCAAAAAGTATAAAATTTTAGTTATTATTGTTAATATAGATAATAACCAAATGCAGGTGGGGGAATAAAATATTATAATGTTGGAAACGAAATTATTAATTAATTTAAATTGGAAAATTAAAGATAAATTAAAGTAATTTTGTTAGTAAACTACCTAATAAAAAATAAATATTTAATAACAATTTAAAATAATTTTCAACAAATCTTCATAATTACAAAAATGTAATAAAATTTTAAAACTTTTTCATAAAACTACATTTATGTAAAATAACATTTTGGAAATTAAAAAAATATAAAACTTTTGAAAGTCTAATTAAAATGTATTAAATAGTTATTGAAAAATATTAGAAATTTTAGGAAAATTTATGTAATTTTTATTGTAAATAATTGAAAATTATTAAATATAAATGAGTATGGGAAAGGGAAAACTATAAATTAATTGAATCAATAATTACACAAAATATTAAGATAAATTAGTATAATATTGGAAAAATAAATTATTGATTATTTTATATTAGAAAATATAAGATAAATTAGTGTAATTCTGTAAGTAAACCATTTAAGAAGAAAATAAACTGTTTAATAACAATTTAAAAACCTATTTGAATAAAATTTCAAAATTACATAAATGTAATAAATTTTCTAAAAATTTTCATAAAATCACATTTTTGAAAATTAAAGACAATTTAGTGTACTTTTAGAATTTTACCATGTGGCTGATACTCAGTGTATCGTTTTGATCATTTTTGTCATCAAATTGAATATTGGGTTGACGGAGAGTGGGTGTATTACCTTGAACCCACCCAACATTGGGGACGGGGCGAGGAAATTTGAGGATTCAACATCCTTAATGAGGAGTGGGTGCCTTGCCCTAAACCCACTTAACACTAGGGATGGGGTAAAGTGTCTTGACTACGGGGTGGGGACAGGGATGAGGTGCCTCGCCCCCAAACCCGCCCTATTGTCATTTCTATATATTTGTTAATTAATAAAAATGTTAGTTTTTGTAACTATTTTTATTTATTTAAAGTCTATCAAATTTTCATTTAAAAATAATGAAAATAATAACAGTTATTAAAATTGCTACAAATGATTAATAAAATTAAAATTATTAAAAATATTTGTTCATGTTAAATTAACAATAACTATTTATTGTAAATCAACATTAAATAAAAAATAGAATTATTAAATTTTAAATATTAACAAAAATTTTAAATACTTTTTGTTGATTAACAACAAAATTTAATTATTAATTTATCAATTAATTAATTGTAAATAAAACTATTTAATCCTTTAAACTAGTGGAGGGGCCCCTGCTTCGCAAGGATTGGAATGGAATTGCAACATTAAAGAAGACAATGGTTTCTTAATAAGAAACTTGCAGTTATAACTACTCAAGTCTTGAAACTCGTATAAAGACTTAAAAGAGATCATCATGTGTTCGTTTTTTAAATATTGCTTCAACAAAGCATTTCATATAAAAGAATACGATCATACAATGATAGTTCTAAGTTCTACTTCATAGTTATCCTTTGTTTCACATCAAGAACCCCTAGTTGACCTGGATAGTATGATCGTTCGGCCCGAGAACCGTCCAGGCAACCGGTTCCGTTATACCCAAAATCTAGTCCCTAGCAAAAAATCGTTAAATCAGTCAATGACCCATTGACTCGGGCCATCGACCCATTATGTAGTTTTTGTCCATTTTTTATTTTTTAATTTTTGTTGTTAGAATGGGCCATCCGTTCGAACTGGGTGGTCAAACCACCGACCTAAAAATTGATGTCCAAACGGTTTCGTTTCTGGGTCATTTTTTTTAGATGTCAATAATTAGATGAAATAACTTTGTAGTCATGTTGAAAGGTGGACATTGCAAAGAATTCCAAAACCTTAAAAGATAAATCCAAAGTGACCTTAAATACATAAAAAAAATGTCATAAATCCACCAAATTGGAAAAATCAAGGAAAAAATCAGAAAATCGAGTCCAAAGTTCCACTTTGAGATGGAGCTAAACATACATGCAATCAAAGAAATAGACAAAGTAGATCATCTTGTAAGAAAAAAAAAAAAACATTGTACAAGAAAGCCCAAAGAAAAAACAAAAGGGAAGAAATAAAATGGTGGTAAACACACATAAAGCTAATAGTAGAATAAACCTTTGAATAGTGAAAAACCAAAAGCATAAAAACCATGGTTTTTGAACCGCCATTGACCTAGACGAATGGACATTTTGGCCCGGGAACCATTAAGGCAACGGTTCCATTTTACCCCAATCCTAGTCCCTAGCCAAAAATCATTGAATCGATCAACGACCCATTGATCTGGGCAGTCGAACTGTCGATCCACTGACCTATTCAATGGCTTTTAACCCTTTTTTTTATTTTTTTAATTGGAAACCATCCAAGCAACCAGTTTCGTTTTATCCCAATATTGGTCCCTAGCCAAAAAACGTTTAATTGGTCAACGACCCATTGACCTGGGCGGTCAAACTGTCAACCCGTTCAATGTTTTTTGGCCATTTTTTTATTTTTGTTGTCAGAATGGGCCATCGTTTGAACCATACGGTCAAACCATTGACCCAAAAAATGGTGGCCAGAACTATTCCATTTTTGGGTCATACGAGTCATGTACTCGATTGGCATAACACATATGATATTGCTTAATGGACCTCACACACTCAAAAATTTCACTATAATTTTTGTTGTTAGAACGAACCGTTCCTTTGAACCGTATGGTCGAACCATCGACTTGAAAATCGGTGGCCATAATGGTTCAGTAATTTTTTGCTTGTAATTTATGTTGTTAGAACGGGCCGTTCATTCGAACCGGACGATCGAACCGTCGACCCAATAGGCCATTCATTCAAACCAGACGGTCGAACCGTTGACTCAAAACTAATGGAATATATAGGGCTGCCATTTGGCGAGAGGGGAGACCACCTCTATCCCTTTAATAGATATACTGGCGAAGGGGGCCCTGCGTTACAGGAACTCACTCATAAACTATCAAGCTCGAGCTCGATTCGAATTATAGACTTGAGATCGAGCTCGACTCAAGTCAAAAGCTTGGAAGTTCGAGCTTGGCTACCTTTTATTGCAAGTCCCCTAGCAGTCGAGATGCCGAGTTGAGGTCTCCCTCAGTTAGAGAGATAGTGGCATTCTTGTAATTTATAAGGAGAGAGAGAAAGAAATGGCATTCTTGTAATTTGAAAGAGAATAGAGAGATAGTTGGTAGGAGAGAGTGGCATTCTTGTAATTTGAAAGAAAATAAAAGTAAGAGAGAGAGAAAGTTGGTGGGAGAGAGTGGCATTTTTGTAATTTGAAAGAAAAAAAATGCAAAAGAGAGAGAGAGATGGTAGAGTGACATTCTTGTAATTTATATGAAAAAAAAGGCAAAAAATACTATTAGATTCAATTTTCCCTCGTCCTCAGGCCTTCTTACGTATACATTTCAGCTTAATACATTTACTAGCGAAGGGGGCCCTGTGTTGCAGGACTCACTCATAAACTATCAGGCTCAAGCTCAATTTGAATTAGAGACTTGAGTTCAAGTTTGAACTCGGCTCGAGTCAAAAGCTTGGCTACCTCTGATTGCAGGTTTCTCAAGCATCCAATGTGCCGAGACGAGGTCTCCCTCAATTGCCGAGGTGCGAAACCGAGGTCTCCCTCAACTACTAAAGTGTCGAGTTGAGGTTTCCCTAGCAAGCGAGGTGTTGAGCTAAGGTCTCCCTTAGATGACAAGGTTTCGAGCTGAGGTCTCCCTCAATTGTCAAGGTGCTGAGCTGAGATTTCCCTCAGTGACCGAGGTGCCGAGCCGTGGTCTCCCTTACTAGTCGAGGTGTCATCTAGCTCGAGCTCGATTCGAATTAGAGACTTGAGCTTGAGCTTAGAAGTTCGAGCTCTGCTTGGCTTGAACTCGACTACCTTTGATTGTAGGTTCCCTAGCAACCGAGATGCCGAGCTGAGGTCTCCCTCGGTTAGAGAGAGAGTGACATTCTTGTAATTTATAAGGAGAGAAATGTCATTCTTGTAATTTGTAAGAGAGAGAGAGTGGCATTCTTGTAATTTGAAAGAAAAAAGCAAGAGAGATAGCTGGTAGGAGAGAATGACATCCTTGTAATTTGAAAGAAAAAAAGCAAAATAGAGAGAGAGTTGGTAGGAGAGAATGGCATTCTTGTAATTTGAAAGAAAAAAAGCAAAATAAAGAGAGTTGGTATAGAGTGGCATTCTTGTAATTTCTAAGAAAAAAACAAAAAATACTGTTAGATTCCATTTCCCCCTTCCTTAGGCCTTCTTACGTAAACATTTCAGCTTAATATATTTACTAGCGAAGGGGGCCCTGTGTTGCATGGGCTCGCTCATAAACTATCAAGCTCGAGCTCAAGCTCAACTACCTTTGATTGCAAGTCTCTCAAGCAGTCGATGTGCCGAATCGAGGTCTCCCTCAATTGCCAAGGTTCCAAATCGAGGTATTCCTCAGCTGTTGAAGTGTCGAGTTGAGGTTTCTCTAGCAAGTGAGGTGTCGAGCTAAGGTCTCCCTTAGTTGACAAGGTGCCGAGCTGAGGTCTCCCTCAGTTGTCGAGGTGTTGAGCTGAGATCTCCCTTAGTGACCGAGGTGCCGAGTCAAAGTCTCTCTCAGTGGTCGAAGTGTTGTCTAGCTCGAGCTCGATTTGAATTAGAGACTTGAGTTTGAGCTCAAAAGTCCGAGCTCGGCCTAGCTCGAACTCGACTACCTTTGGTTGCAGGTCCCCTAGCAGTCGAGATGCCGAGCTAAGGTCTCCCTTAGTTGGAGAGAGAGTGACATTATTGTAATTTATAAGGAGAGAGAAATAGATAGCAGGAGAGATGACATTCTTGTGATTTGTAAGAAAGCCAGTGAGAGAGTGACACTCTTGTAATTTGAAAAAAAAAAAGCAAGAGAGAGAGTGGCTTCCTTATAATTTGAAAGAAAAAAAGTCAAAAAAGATGGATAGTAGAGAGTGACATTCTCATAATTTCTATAAAAAAAACAAAAAATACTAGTAGATTTCATTTCTCTCATTCTACTTACACATTTCATCTTAATATATTTATATAAATATAGATATATATATATAAGATATATAAGATTCCCGTGCATCTCGCATCCCCGCTACCTCGATGAAAAAATGTTGGCATTATCAAATTTGAAAGCAAGCGTCCTTACCGAACATTGGGCTTTGGTGGAGAATTTTGTAGACACGTCAAAATAAGCACATTAAATAAGAAGTTAATATTTTGATAACTATCAAAAGTGAGTATTAATCTTTTTCAAGGATGGGGTGAGGGCATTCTAAGGGATAGATGTCAAAAAAAATTTTAAGCGATCATTAAACGTGCTTGCAACATCGTGCCTACCTCGTCCGAACTCCATTACGACCACCGGGCAGACGGGCATTAGTTTGAATAACCAGACGGGTATCGGGTCGGATTAACAATTGGTTCGGGCACAGGAAAACCCATATCAAACAACCTGTATGGCAAGGGAAACGGGAAACCTAATGCAATCCCTGGGTATCGTTATTGCCGTACTGGCCTTTTAACTCGCAAGGTCTCCCGCCACTCTCATTTCAGCCCTAAAACGGTCCCAGCATCGCTTCGGCCGAGTACGCGATAAGCATTGCCAATAGAACGAAGAAAAAATCAAGAACGATGGAGAATTGGGCTACGGAATCAATGGAGCTGAAGGTGAGAGAGCTCTTGAAGGAGGTTCAGCTCGACTACTCCCTTTCGATCACTAGGTTTGTCGACGACGCGGTTTCGTTCATCAGAGAAACTATCGACAGTATCCCTGAAAATGTTAAGGTCTATTTCGTTCTCTTTGTATTTTCCTCTCTCTTTCATTCTTCCAAGTCCTCAGCTTCCATTCTCAAACACATTTTCTCTTCCCCATTCATCCCCAGTCTCTGCGTCGAATACTGTGCAGGTTGGTGCAGATGCAGCTCCTTGTTTTATTAGAGATATTGGTGCAGATAAAGTTGATTTTACATTCAAAAAACCGAAATCTATCGAAATTGGCGGCAGTTATTCGATGAAGTTGATCACAAAGCCTGACGTGAATGTCGATCTTTTTCTTCGGATGCCCAAGGTGGCCTTTCTTTTATATTTCCTTTTGTTCCCTTCTAAAATTTTCACGCTTTTCTTACATATATAATACAGTCGACAACACTAGCGACGACATTGAAGTATAGTCATTTTGAGGTGTTCTCTTCGTTGTGTTAGGATTGTTTCCATGAGAAAGACTACTTGAATCACCGTTATCATGCCAAAAGATGTCTTTACCTATGCACAATCAAGAAATATCTGACATCATCTTCGAAATTTCGAAAGATTGAATGGTCAACCTTCCAAAATGAAGCCCGTAAACCTGTTTTGGTTGTATATCCAGGTCTGTTGATTCACTTTCCCCTTTAAATTTTATTTTATTTTTGCTTTACAATTCCTTTTTTTTTTAATCAAAATTGTTGCCCACCATACATTGAATTTTGCTGATTGGGCACTTGGTTTCTACATTTAAAATACTACCCTAATCCACCTGCATTTGCACATTCAGAAGCTGATAGAATCTGTTACTGTGTATTAGTTCAGGAGCTAGCCGAACTTCCTGGTTTTTTCATAAGGATAATCCCGACGGCAACATCATTGTTTAATGTTTCGAAACTGGACTTGACACGGAACAATGCCCGTACAGTAAACCAAGGTGAGTATAGACACCCTTAGTCATCAGAGCAGAGTGCTTGTTTAATATTTCTTTCTTTTTCCAATATCAATCCACTGACCTTGTTTCTGGAACATCATTAGAAGAGAATGCTCCTCAGGCTACACCAAAGTACAGTAGTAGCATTTTGGAAGATATGCTTTTAGAGGAAAATGCGGAATTTGTCAGGAAAGCTTTTCTTGGGTGGAAGGAGTTAGGAGAAGCTCTAAGTTTGCTGAAAGTATTTTTTGAGAAATCTTGAATATATATATATATATATATATATTATTTCAAGTGCTATATTTATTTCCTCACGAGGTAGACAAATTAAAATTGTGTCCAATTGGTGCAGGTTTGGTCTCGGAACAGAAGTTCTATATATTGTTATGATTGTCTAAATGGATTCTTAATCTCTGCCATAGTGTCATACCTTGCGACAGAATCAGGAGGAAATCGTATTAACAGGTCAATGAAGGCAATACAAATTTTTCGTGTTACACTGGACTTTATTGGTATGTATTGTACTCTCCTGGATGTCCTTGCAATTTAGCCACTTATTCTATAAGAGTTGCTATATCATTAATTCATTATTGGTTTTTTTATTATGTTGCATGGATTGCAAATGGTGGATCCCATTCAAAAATTGAAAATCAATCAGGAGTCCAGAACATGTGCCTGATTGATAAAATTTAATTATATACTGTTTCATATGGGCAATTCAATTCACATTTCTCTCCAAATTGATAATTTTGATCACAACAATGGCCTAAAATGCAATCATATTTCTGTTGTTGGGTAAGGTTTGCTTTTTATCTGTTGAGATGGTGATGATGAAGTGTGATTGTTTGTAGCCCCACTCCCTCCAGCGGAGTGGCAGTGAAATCAAGAAGCATTTTTCAAGGAAATCATTGCCAGATTTTGCTAGAATTTGTTTCATAGTCAATTCTATCTGTCAAAGATTTGCACAGAGGAGGAGGATATATTCCTCATCAAAACAATTCATCTTGAAGATTGGTGCAGATTCCCTGGGTCCTAGTGCTGATTATAGTATTTTTTTTTTTCACTCAGATAGTCTTTAGAAGTTAGAACTTGAAAATTCCATTATGTGGCTACCTAAAACCCTTGCCACTATGGACCTTCAACCTTGGGTCTTTTCAACTTATATTGCAACAAAATGCCTCATTTTAGTAAGTTATTGCGAAAGCTATGCTCTGGAGGGTCTTTCTTAGTTTTGACTGATAAAGCAGCTCTTCTTCATTTTATTTTAGTGTCTCTTGTTTCCTTTTATCAATTAACATTGTGTCATCTGCAAACAACAATGTTTTAAAAACCGACCTGGAGGTTGAATCGTTTTTGCCTTTGGGTCACGGGTCATTGGTTCGACCATTTGGGTCAAATGGGTCAGATTGTGTCACATCAGCAAATGTGTGTCTATATATATACATATATACATATACATATACATAAACCTATATATATGCATACATATGTATATATATATATGTGTGTGTGTGTGTGTGTGTATAAACATGTATTTTATTGATAAAGAATGTACAATTATTTTTTAGATGTATCATATGTATATAAATATTATTTTATGTTTAATCTATAATTTTAATTTAAAAAGGGTTTTTGAAGAAAATAGTGGGGTTTGGCACCTTGGTATGCATTGATCTCAAAAGTTGCTCAAAATAAAAAAAATCATCCCAATTGGACATCATAGTGCAAAGTTATGGCCTCTAGAAGCTTGCACATACATTGAATGTGCAACCAGTGTCCCGGTGACTAGGTTGAATGGGTCAATGGCAATGTTTAGAGAACTGGACTGGGCATAGAACCGGAGAAGGGAGAGGTTCATTGTCAGAGGTTTGACTGGGGTTGAACCGGTCGAATCGTGGTGATGTGGCATATACATATATGTACTACGAGTCATATAAATATTATATATAGTGTATTTTACAATTTTTAATGTGCTTAAATATGGTGGATGGATGGTAAGCTACTTAATTTTTAAAACAAAATGACTAGGGTTCAAGCCTTTTAACTTACATTTTCTTTAAAATACGTGCATAATAATGTAATATGTACAATAAATAGTCATTAATTTGTATAAGTAAAGAGGTGGATTAGTGGTAATTAAGTAATCTATGAAAATTAGAGGTCTTGGGTTCAAATCTTGTTAACAACATTTTAAAATTTCACTTATTTATGGACCCGGGTGGTTTCATGAAACTGGGACCGGTTCACCAGTTTTCTGGTTAAACCAGCTGGTCAGCTGGTTTTCAGTGGGTTTTGAGCAAGTCCGGTTATTGGGGTGTGACCGAATCGGTCAGGACCCCGGGTCACAGTTCAACTGGTTTGACTGACCGGTCTGGTCAGGTTTTCTAAACACTGGTCAACGGGTTCAACTGCTTGGGTCTGTCAGTTTTGACCAGGCCAACGTTTTGACCAAATGGTGGGTTTCAACAGATCTGGACCTGGAATCACGGCCAGGTGATGGTTTGAATGGTTCAACTGGCTGGGTCAACGGTGGGTTGGAAACACTATAAACTGCACTTCCGCTTGTATGTGGCAATTAATCTATCTATAGTCATTGAAGTGCTTAGGTCAACCCCTATTTCAAACATACTCTTAGTTTACATATGTTGTCCACACTCAATTTATGGCTAAAAGCAGGTGATAGGGCTCCACTGAACAAACCTCTCTCATTAGATGCTGAAGAACTAGAGTATTAAGATTTATTTTCTTCTACCTACTAAATTGTTCAATTAGGCACAAACTCTTTCTGGTGCCAATAACCTAACTGAGACTAAGGTTCCTTTGCTAATAAATCTAGCCTTGATGGTCTGGACTGAAGTTGGTCTAGGTTGTGCATTTTTCACACTTCTCATTTAAGACATGTCTTGCTTATCGACTTGAATATATGTGAGTTTTTTTTTTTTTTTGTAGAAATGAAACTAAAGATTTTGTACGTTTTCTTTGTCCCATCATTTCCTTGAAGCTGAACATTTTTCTCATCTACTCCTAGCATTATACTACACACAATGAATTACCCAGAAAGTGTGGTCAAAACATTAAGATGTTGGAACTTATTGTTCCCTTGACCTCCCATGCATTGACTTAGAAGGGGAGCTATGGAAACAGACATTATTTTGTCACAGTAATCCACCCCCCCTCCCACCACACACACACACACAAAAAAAAAAAAGAGTAAAGAAAAGGATCAATTGTCAATGTTCTCTTTTCTTTTCTTTACTTTGCCCAAAATAATTGCTCCCTGTGAAACCCTTATTTTGCCCAACATCCCACCATCTGATTTGCTGTTCTCCACTTCTCCTAAACGTTTAAACCAACTAAAAGTAGCTCCCGCTTCCTTGGCTAAATATTGGATCTCCCTTACAGCATGCCTATAAACCCAAACTCCTGGAAAATTGCTGGTTAACCAGAGGATACCACCTTGGAGTCCCCCTCCAGCTCCAAATGTTGGATTCCCAGCTTCTTAGCTATCCTCAAACATTGTAGTAGCACCATTGTTTGTGCTTTGATAGAACCACCAGATCCAATTAGTCCTGAATATAAGGATTTGATTACTCCTGATGCATCTCTAAAAACCTCCAATTCCTGCTGGACCTGGGTTACCCAATGAACTGCAATGAAAGTTTAGTTTCAAACCTTGAGTTGTTGGTTGTTTCCATTCCATCAAAACCTTATCTATGATCTTAGAAGAGGTAGTGATTTTGAACCCGAAGTTCAGGAGACCTTTATTGGATCAAGAAGTGGAAGAGTGTATTCTGTTATTGGAAAAGTTAGAAGAGATAAACATTTCCAGAGCTACAGCGGATGGATTATGGTGGAAAGAATGCAGAGAAGGAGGATTCTCAGTCAAATCCTTTTACAAGGCTTTACTTGAGAGATGGTAAGGATTCACACCAGATAAAAGGAGTGTGGGGTAACCCAGTACCCCCAAGGGTAGAATCTTTTTCTTGGCTGGTGACGCATGACAGTATTATTTCCCTTGTCCTCAAAGAATGTTGAATATTTGAAAGCAGGAGTGGGCAATTTGATTGTAGCTTGGGCTCTCAGTCTTCCAGAGTTTGACCAAGTGAATAAATCTGATCTATTAGAGAATTTTTGGAGCACTCTGGAGTTGAATCCTTGTAATTTGGTTCTTTTACAGTGTAATTTCTGATTTGTAGTTGGTTTATCGACTAGACAACCATCTTTCTGGGATGTACTGCCTTTTTTTTTCAGTTTAATGAAATTTCCTTTTTATCCTTAAAAAAAAAAGAGGTAGCCACTTCTCCCCAAGCTATCATTATTTCATTCACATGAAATTCTTTGAAACCTTCCATTGTTTTTACCCAATTAGTAACCTTTATTTTTACAGTCCATTATTTCTCGTATAATCATAGTCTTGCTTTTTCCCTTGAAAATTCTACCTTTCCTTTCTTCCCATATTGCCTATATAACTGCTGCCCTCCACAATATTCTGCCCCCCTTTTTAGCCTGTCTTAGGAAGTTTGGGGCAAATAAACCTGTCACGTCTTGAGGAGCCTCCCACCTTCACCCAAAGAGAGAGCACAACTTCAACCAAGCACAATTCATGAAGGTACTGGAGATTAGTAAGTGGGGAGTAGTCTTGCTGCTTGCCTTGCAAAGACAGCATATATGAGGGGAAAGACGCATAAAAGGCTTCTTTTTCTGCAGCATATCACAGGTATTGATCTTTCCCAGAACCACTTCCCAACAGAAGGCTTGAATCCTAGGAGGGATAGGTCTATTTCAAATTTCGTTCACTGGTGCACCCCTATACGGTTAGAGTACACCAAAGAGCTGAAAAAAGAGGCACATGAAAGCAAGCCATTAGGAAAAGTCACTAGCTCGGTGTCCAAGAAAACAGAGTCAAGTTGGGCCAAGAGGAGAACTAGGGAATTGCATCCATTCTCTTTAAGCCCTCTTCTAAACCCAAAATTCCAATCCAAGCCAGACGAGGAACTAACTGAAATTTAGAAATGGGTTCCATCTTATAAGTTGAGAATGAATATAACAAGGGAAATTGTTCTTGAAGAGTGCAATTGTCAACCCGGAGGTCTTCCCAAAACAGAACATTGAGCCCACTATTCACATCATACCTGATAAATCTTAGAAAGGAAGTAAGTAGTCCGCAGATAGATTTCCAAGGGGAGCTTGCAGAAGAAGAAGAAGCCAACCTTAGCATCGTAGCCATTGTCCAAAGCACCATGAATACTCATAATAACCTTATGCCAGAGCCTGTTTGATGGAGATCACTTTGAGAACGAAGCACCACATAGAATTCATACTTATTTTAGGCGTAGGCGGCATTAGCTTGGGGTTACTTTGATTAATGCACAATTTGGGTTTAATTGTAAAATTTCTTCTTAGTAAGGGGGCTATTTGTAATTTTCATTGGGGGGGGGGTTAGGTGAAACTTTCATATATGGTAGGGACTTAATTGTAATTTTTAGTTCTAGGTTTCTTATAAATACACATTATGTTAGGGCTGTATGACATTATGTTTTTGAGAAATAGACTTCTTTCATATCGTCTTTCAAACTTCCTCTCTTCCTTCTCTTCTTGCCTTCTTTCTTCTAATTTCTTGTAACAGGTGGTGGTTATGCATCACCGTCCCTCTGTAATGGTAGATGCTAAAACCATTTTCCAAGTAAAGCAGTGTTCCTATGAATCACATTTCCTATCCCCAACCCACCTTCTTCTTTAGCCCTACACACCATTTCCCACTTGACTAGATGGTCTTTTCTTTCCTCACGCTTTACTTGAGAAATAGAAGCCTTTCATATCCTCTTTCAAACTTCCTCTCTTCCTTCTCTTTTTGTCTTCTTTCTTCTTCTTCTTCTTCTAATTTCTTGTAACAGGTGGTGGTTCTGCATCGCTGTCCCTCTGTAATGGTAGATGCTAAAACCATTTTCCAATTAAAGCAGTGTTCCTATGAATCACATTTCCTATCCCCAACCCACCTTCTTCTTTAGCCCTACACACCATTTCCCACTTGACTAGATGGTCTTTTCTTTCCTCATGCTTCTCAAAGAAAGCCCCTCATATGTTTTTCTAACTTTTTTAGCCACCTTTTTTAGCCCCTCATGGATTCAATTAAAGTTATCCTTCCAACCAACGAGATGTAATTTCTTTTCCACGCGGTCGACTTCTTTGTAAACCTTCCCAGCACTGGTTTCTAAAACCCTTTTGTCCTCAGATTGCCACTTAGTGGAGGCCTAAGGTACATCATTGGCCAAGATTTGATCTCACAGTCCAACAAGTTTACTTAATGTTCCAGCTCCTCAATTTGCAAATTGATTTCTGCTGCCTCACTTTTCCTTAGGTTCACTCTCAAATTGGACACCTTTTTGAAAAGAGATATCAGCTCCTTCAAATTCCTAAGGTAGTCATCATTTCCTCCACAAGGATTAAGTCATCTGCAAATTGAAGGTGTGTAACAGCAACCTCCTGCCTCACCACTCTTCAACCTGTAATCTCTCTATTAAGATCAGCTTTCAAAATCATCCTGCTCAAAACATCAGCCACCAAAGTAAACAAAAAAGAGGAGAGTAGGTTTCCTTGCCTCAAACCCTTTTGGCTGAAAAATGTATCATTTTTTTTGATCAATACTGAAAAATGTATCAATTCACTTGACTAATAACTACCACAACCTACTATGTAAGTTAAAACTTATAAAATTAAAAAAAGAAACATATAGTAGTTTTTGTAGATGATACTTCTGGTCCTTTAAACAACCAAGCTATTATAAAGCCTATTGATTACCATGAAGCTTTGATAGAAGTTCAAAATTATCTATGTTCTCATCCTCAAGTCCTAGTATTTTTATTTTCTAGTTATCTTTCTAGATGGTTGGCTTGTCTACTGGTTGTGTAGGTAGTCACTATTAGCAATACTGTTTTCGGTAACTTTTCTATGTCTCTACAAAATTGAAAGTAATCAAATTCTGGTACCGCCTTACTATCTTAGCGATCAGCAGTAAAAGGGAAACTTAATTCATGGAGCAACAAGAAAAACGTATGGAAAGTTATATGTGACCAAAAGGTGAAGAGATTACAAGAATCCACTGCTGCAGTTTCCAAAGGAAAAAGAAGCATCAATAGCCCATATCAGCTTCATTTTGTTTATCTTTCTCTTAAAATGCTTTTCATCTCTAGTATTGATTTTGAAATGGGATGCATACCTTTAACTCCTTTTGCCCTTAAGTGGTTCAGGAGTGGGATGCATCTTTAGCTTGAACTATTCTTTTGTGACTTCTTGTACTTGTTTCCATCCAGAAGGCAAGTATCTTTCATCTTTCCTTTTAATTGGCATTTTCAGACATCCTCCCCTTTCCTTTGTTCTTTCTAAGAGTCTTTTACTTGTAATTGTTTTCACCTTTTAAGCTTATCCTAATGATGTATTTAATGTAGCTTATTGATACAATAAGTGCATGATCTAAAATACTCAACTGTGTTAATTTTTTTACAGCCACACCAAAGTTATGGAACAAAGGCCTTTTTCTTCAGCATCAAGGGCAATGTAGTATTAAAAAGGAGGTCTGTTTCTGGTCTTATTTGACCATATGCCTCTCTCTCTCTCTTTCTCGCTTCCCCCTCCTCTTGTCCTATTAGATTCTCCACTTTCCCCAAATTGATTACTTGCAATTGCTTTGCTCATTACTGTACTTGAATATCTTTAGGAAATTAGATTCAAGCAGAAATCAACATCTTTTCTCCTTTTTTTTTTATCAAAATTCTTAGAGGGATGGGAAATTGCAGGCAAGGAGTCAATATCTACAATCATTTCCAGTAGTTTTATGTGATTCATCTGCTCATTTCAATCTAGCATTCCGAATGTCAAGGAATGGCTTTGTGGAGGTAGTTATAAGTATTTTAATCTCTCTCTCTCTCTCTCTCTCCAGAATATCAAACTAAATTAACAAAATTTAAATTTTCAGCTTCGAGATGAGGCTGCTTTGACACTCACTTGCATAGACAAATGCAGAGATGGTGGTTTTGAAGAGGTTTTCATGACCAAGGTTGACTTCCCCGCTAAATACGATCACTGCATAAGGTATGACACTCAAGTTAATAGCTGTATTAGGTTCAGTTATATCTAAATAATGAGGAACACTAGTATACAATGAGTTTATGCAACTGTTGTGTTCTTTTTACAGACATGGTGTGATTCATGAATGTGCATAAATTTGTTATTTACTAACATTTTTATATATAATTTATATGTTATAAAGTGGAGTCAACTAGAGTGGGGCTATCATAATTTGTTTTTTCATGTGGCTTTGACTGAATTCAATGAAAAACTGTGTTTAAACCATGGTTCCTCTATCATTTCTTAATGCTATTGCTTCCTGGGGTGATGTTTTGGAATGATTGCTTGGGTGTTCCTGTTGATATTGGCAATATCGACTAAGGTGGATGTTTTAGGTTGAGTAACCACATGATGCCAAAATTGGAAGTTGGTTCAGATATTGGTAATTGGATATTACTATCATTTTGTCATTTGTGATGTTGGGTTTGTTATGGTTCCAATTTAATTGTGCCAGTAATATCTAAATTCATGGCCATGAATTTGAAAATTTAGTTCGTCTTACACCCAAGGGTGGTCCATAGGGCTGTAAACGGAGCGAATTCGAATAGAATCATGCTTGGTTTGAATTCGAAACTGATTAAATAGTTGAATATTCAAATTCAGTTCGATATCCGGCGGATTCTTAAAGCAATATATCAAATTCTAATTTGCCTAAATAATCGAATATTTGAATTCGATTCGAATTCGAAATACATTTTTAACACCAACCTCACCAGGGGAAGAAGAAGAAGCCTGGTTTGAAGTTGTTTTTTTTTTCCTTTTCATTCCCTGCCATCTAATATTCAAAAAACAAAGAAAACAAACAAATTATTATTTTTTTAAATCATATCCATCTATTTGATGTTGCTGCAACAAGCGTCGCCATTAGTGTGGTCTACAACGGAGAGATTGTTCACCATGTTCATGTGCTCTGCAACATCGAGAGAGAAAGAGAGCAAGAGATAGGGAGAGAGGAGAGAGGAAGAGAGAGAAAGCGACTAAGGAACAAAGAATACAAAACACTTGTATGTAAAAAATAAAAAAAGGAATGAAGAAAGCGAGATTAACGTTAAAACTTACAAGTTGCAGACCAAAATAGGAGAACTTGCGAAGAAGAAATGTTGCAGATAAGAATTGAGGAAGAAGAAAGATGAATAATAAATGAAATATAGGCCTTTTGATAAAAAATATTAAAATATTATTTTGTTTGTTCCAAAAATCATCATGGCATCTGTAACCATTCAAATTTTTGTTATTAAAATATTACTTTATTTGACCGAAAATAATCATAGCGTCTCTTTCTTCATTCAATTCTTTATTATTAAAATAATATTATAAAAGAAAATTTCAAAAGTCATCATTCATTGTGTTCCAACAAAATAATATATTAAAATATTTACTTAATATGAATATAATTGTATCACTAATATCGATATATACGTATAATATATATTATCGAATCGAATATTTATCGAATCAGATTGACTCCTATTCGAATTCGATTTGATTAATTAATCGGTAAAAACACTTCATTCGAATTCAACCGCCAATAACAGTCGAATAATCCGAATTCAATTTGATTATGTCGAATCTCGAATTCGAATTTGAATTTTTGAATACCATTTACACCCCTAGTGGTCCATAGTTGAATGTCCAGATATGTAGGTAGGGGATGTAAGATTAACCTCTTAGAGGGACATATGTTGATGGTGTGCGATCTGGATACTCCTAGCTGGAAGATGATCTAAACACTAGTTGCGTGGCGAGTTGGACCAAGCTGCAAGATATTAGATCAGAGAACCCGGGGTGGCTAACCCGGCGATGTTGCTCCGATGCTTAAGTCAGTACTATATTATGGATGCGAGCTGAATACTTGAATGCTAGATTGCTAGTGAGCAAATAATAGCGCGTACCTTCGCTTTGAGGATTGATGCTCTTATATAGTTGAGTAGTTGTGAATCTTATGAAAAGGCTCCGGGATCTTCGGGCTGCGTAGATAAAATCCGTTCTATTTTCGAAGGAGAGCAATGCACCAGTTGATAAGGTTTATCAATTCCCTCCGATTCGGGCGGAGTGAGGATGAGCCTTGTTAATAAACGCCGTGATCCCGGGGAACTTGGAGTCCGTTGGAGAAGCTTCTGGAGTCGATTACATGGCGCTTTGGTTCTTTGGCCCCGAACTTGCACGTCGGTTCTTTGGCTTCGAACTGGATTAGGTACCGAGGTGCCTTTATGGTGAGGTGCTCAAGGTCCCGAGCTCCCGAGCTCCCGAGCTGTTGGCGAGGCTCCCTTGCTGAGTTGTCATCCTAGTGGCTGATCGCGTCCATGTGTACCTCGGTTGCTAGGCCGAGCCAACTTACCCCTCATCATATGTGATTAGCATTTAAGAACATCAACTAATGTTGCAGACTTGATGCATCAGGAGGACAACAAAATTTGGGGGATTTCTTATACACTGGTGTATGTAACAACTGATGCCTTATTATTATTGGATTCTCATGGCTTAAAGGTGGCATATCCACATTGCTTAGGTGATTTTAATGCTCAAGTGATGAACACGTCTTCTGTTGCATGAGATTCTTGATGCTTAGATGAAGAAAGAATTTTGGCTTATATATATGATTTTCACTTTGGATGATGTGCCAATGTGTGACATGTTGGTGTTTTTGCAATAGTATTTGTTTGTTTATTACTAGTTCCCTTGCAAACCCAGGGCCATTACCCAATGTTGATCCTGGTTATCCATGGTCTTGGGAAGGGTGGTCTGGATACAAATGTAACCTTTGTTTTTTTTTTTTCGCACAAAAATGGCTGCTCTCATTGTGTTCTCATGCTATTCAGACCAGGATATTTACCATTTCCCCAAGGAAACCTGCAAATATATTTAAACATGGCGACAAATAGAAAAACTGTGTTTTGGTGGATTTGTACCTATTCTTCCTCATCAAGTTTTCTTCTCAAACAAAAGATGCTTGGGGTCCCATTTTACAATTCATATCCTTTTTAACCTTAGAATGGATTTGCAGTTCAATAGCTGCAGTTTTATTGGGTATTTGGAGTAAATGTAATGTAAGAATTTTTGAAGGTAAGAGTCAATAGGCTGAGGATGTCATATACATGGTACAGACTTGGGTGGCACATGGGGCTTTAACCAAAGAAACTTTTTAAAAGAGTAGTACCCATGGACTCACTAACTATTGAACGGTTGGACCACTTTTGCTGGTTTTGCTCACAGCAGGGGCCATATAATCCAACCTTGGACAGCACTGGTTCAAGGAAAGCTGGACTTTGATAGCATTAGTCTTGTGAATCCAGGATGGTTGAAGATAGGTGGATTCATTAGAGATGAAACTAGAAGTATTATTCTTAGAATCTCATTCCTAATTGCAATGGGTAATCCTCAACCAATGTATAAAATTTGGATGTGGAAGCTGACTTTCATGTTATGTTATCATGGTTCTCTTCAAATGTTTCAGGTTCATTGGCATTAGGACATCTTATCAAAGAGGCTAAGCAACTAACAAATAACAACCAACATGAAGTCATGAACTACTCAATCAAGTGGATCCCTAGGGCTGCTAATAGTTAGGGAGGTTCCTTGGCTTGAGATACTACAATAAGAGATGATTTAGTGTAGGGCTACTCAGCCCTGGACTGAAGTGTGACTTTTTTGCTACGTAAGAGAGTGGGGAGACGGCCTTTGGCTGTCTGTATATTGATATTCTGGTAGTCATCTTCATGATCGGTGCATGAAGCTTTCACCATATTTCATTACCGGAATCATTGTTTTTTTTGATAATTATTACCGGAATCATTGTTGATAAAAAATTATATCGTAAAATGATAATTTTACTTTTGTAGGCTTATGCCTGATCACCAAATCCTGATTTAGGCATAAACTCTCCTTGTAGATGAAGTTCTGATCTATGGATGCCAAATGTGTTGCAGTGATTCTTGGCAGTTTTACAAGAAATACAAATTTCCTTGGACTTATGGTTGTACCACATGAGCTTATATAACAAATTGATAAATTGTACTTTATTTCCATTGAAAACTGAAAAATTGATGAATTTTACACAGTTGTGGAACAAAAAGAACTTGTTTGTCATTCCATCTATACAACTGATTCCACCTTAAGCAATTTTACCTACATTTATTTATTTATTTGTATGTTTGGGTTTAGAAATGAAGTCAGTTTCATATCTGCATGAAACTGAACTGTTCACACATTTACAACATTGATCATATGCTACCTTCTTTTAACTAAGCCATTCGGTGACTTTTTTTGGGTCATGTGCTTTTGAGAAAAATCTCAAAGTGCTTCTGCATTTTTTTTTAATCTTCTTTTTGCTGTTCTATATTTTTGCATTCAGCTGTTAATCATCAATTTGTTCTCTGCAGGATTAATTTGAAAGGCAATAGTAAGGTTTGTTCATCTGGCTTTTGTTTGGATGATGAATGCTGGAGAATATATGAGGACAAGGTGCATCTTCTTCTTGAACAAGGATTAGGTGATAGAGCAAAATTTATTCGTGTTACTTGGAGAAATTGTCCCTCTGAGTTGACTATAGAAGAGGTAACAAGATTCAACCATGTGGGCTTCTCTTATTGTTTTATAGAATTACTATGTTTTAGATCATGAGTTCATTCTAGTGTCCCTTTGATTCTAGGGTCTGTCAAAGTTCGATAGTGAGCCATTGCTTGTTGGGATACTAGCCAGCTCTTTTGATAAGAGTTTTAGAGTTGTTGATATTGGTCCAAATGCTGAGAACAAAGAGGAGGTATTTGACATTTGCATTTTTCTAGTATGTTATTAGGTACATCTGCTGATGCTATGATATCCTGCATTAGGTTCTTTGGTTTAGAAGGTTTTGGGGGGAGAAGGCAGAGCTCCGGAGATTTAAAGATGGGACTATTGCAGAAAGCACAGGTGATACAATTTATGGTACTTATGTCATAAGTTAATGGTTAGTTTTCCTATGTCAAGGTGATAATACAGTACCATTTGTGTTCTGAATTTGACAGTATGGGAATGCAAGCAATGGGAAAGACATCTAATCATTAAAAGGATCACTGAGTATGTCCTTTCACGGCATCTTTCCTTATCAAAAGATAATATGGTGCATGTTGCAGATCAACTTGATTTCTGTCTTCTTCATGGTGTTGGAGGTAGATTTAGTCTCTCCCATTTTCTACTTCTGTGTTGGTTAGGGCTGTTAATGGAATCCAAAAGTCCGAGACCCAATCTGGCATGCAATTTGATTATTTCGGATTCAGATGATCCGTTAACATAAATGGATTGGATTTTGATTTTTAAAACTGCAGTTATTTAATAATCAGATAGGATGTGGATCTAGCCCTATATAGATATATGTATCTATATAAAATATAATCATGCATATACACATATACATAAATAATATAAATATATATGAGTCAGAAAGTGATTAAATTGTTCATAATTTTTTAGTTTTCCCTTTATTTGAAGATGTTGAAATGAATTTGGATTAAATCTGAATGGAATTGTCTTTGAATTTTTATTAAGTGAATTGGACACTGATGTGTCAGGACCCAATGTGAATCTGACCTGATTACAGCCCTAATCTTGGTAGGTTATGTTGTTTAGTGTTGTCGCTAGTTAAGCGTATTAGCTAATGAGATCAATAACTCAAAAATGGGACTGGTAATTGAAGTATTGGACCCAAGAAATTTTACTTAATGATGCTGGCCTATGAAATTTTTGTTCAGTATTTATATCAAACTTGAATGCTACAGTTGTTTAGCATACAGAACTTTAAGAGTAACTAATTGCTAATTGTTCCTAGCAACTTCGTTTTTTCCTTTTCCTCTCTAGAAAATGTGTTCAGTTGATGAGTATGATATATTTGGATTATCTTCAGATCCTATTTCATTTTCTGGAGATTTGCTTACGGCATTTGAAGTCCTAGCAAAGCGCCTGCGTAATTTGGAAGACATTCCTTTGAGGGTATCTAGTGTGCAGCCTTTAGATCCAGGTTCTTCTCTGAGCTGGTAGAGGCATTAATTATTGCATGAAAAAATGCTACCTAGTATACAATTTTTGCCTGTATCTTGTTTATGAGTTTAATGTTTGTTTGTTCTAGTTGCATTTTATAGTATAATCAATATTTTGAAAACAAAATCTTACCAGCCTGTCATATCCTTTGGGCAACTACTTCATCTGCTTGTCTGAAAACCAAACTGACTGCTTTGTATTAAAAAAAGCTATTGGGAAGTCAGCAACAAACTGTCCAGTTAATCGCTGGACCTTTTGAAACATTCAGTGGTTCACATAATGAGCTCTTTCTGAACAAAGTAACAAACTTGACTATTGTCATTTTTTAAATAATTTCTTTGTAAGAAATGAACTAATTAAACACTAGTATTTCTGTTTTTATCTCAGATATTTCTCAAATGAAGGGTATTGGACTACCCTCATAATTAGTCTTATCTGTTTTGTTCTGTTTTCCTTTGAACAAGTGGAATGGAACTTACTAAAACATCAAGAACAGCATCATAGTTTTCAAGGCACCAAGGTGAGGCTAAGTTACAGGGGAGAGCATTGTCGCCTAGGTGATGGACTTTTTTTGAATAAAGACAGTGAACCCTAGGGTATTCCCTAGGTTTCATAGCAACTAGTAACCGTCTTTCATTAATAATTGTCTATAATCTTCATATTAAAACATGGAAAATCACATATTCATGAGAAGACAAAGTAGAAAGAAACAAATGAATATAACATAGGGGCTGAACCCCTGTGTTTGTCCTAGGAAAAGAAACTTTCGTGGAAGCAGAAAAAGAAGATGATGATGAAGATAAAGAATGCTTTGATTTGACAAAATTTGAAGTTCTTCCTTGCTTATTAGTTCAGGCTTTGAAGTCTTTGATGGTTCAAGTCAACATACACCAACATGTGTGTTGATTGAACCCTAGCAAATTAGAAAATAATAAAAGAACTAGTATATAAACTCGCAAAAACGAATATCTTGGTTTAATAATTTCTATTTTATTGTGTGTTGGCAGCATTCTCTACCTATTACCTCTCTTTTTTCCCTATCCCATCAAGTGTGGCAAAGAGTTTGGAGAGAAAAATGAGAGATTTCTTGTGGACTGCGTGAAGAGTTTAAACTCCACCTTGTAGATTGGGACAGGTGTTGCAAACCAATGAAAGGGAGTTAGATTTCAGGGATCTTAGGAGGTTTAATGTTTCTTTACTTGGGAAATGGTGCTGGAGATTCTGTGAGGAGCCTATCAGCCTGCCTGTTAGTGGAAAAAAATAATTAAAGCAAAATTTGGTGCTAGAGAGCTAGATTGGGAGGCTGGTCAAGGTGTACATATTTATGGAGCTTCCATTTGGAAAGGTATTGAGAAGGTTCATCCTGAATTCTCAAGGGGAGTTAGATTCAAATTAGGTGATGGGAATAGGATTAGATTCTGGGTAGACACATCACACATGGTGTGGGCAGCAGGCTCTAGAGGACCAATTTCCAGCACTATTTCTGGTGGCTCAAAACAGGGAGGCTTTGGTGAATGTTTGCTATTCTTTGACCAGTGGTCTTATCTGCTGGAACCCAACCTTTAGGCGGAATCTGAATAATTGGGAGTTTGACCAATTGCTGGAATTATTTCAAGCTTTGCAGAGTTACCTGCCACTAGTGGTCACCATTGACTCATGTAGGTGTCCTGGGAGAATAATGGTATTTTTACTTTGAAATCATTTTACAGAAGCTTATGCCAAGAAGTGCATGATGAGCTCCCAGCTAACAGAATATGGCATGGTGGGACTCCCTCCAAGATCAAGTTTTTTGCTTGGACCTCAGCACAGGAAAATTGTTTAACCTGGGACAAATTATTACATGGGGAATGACTCTGGATGGGAAGGGTGTGTCTTTTGTTTTGAAGAGTTGGAAGCTGCCAACCATCTCTTCCTGAATTCTTTTGGATGGGTTGGCTGCTTTCTCAATCCATTCGAGCCTTTTTACAGAGATGGTAGTCAATGGTGTTAGTGGTAAAGGAAAAATTGTATGGAGGATGCTACCGATGGCTGCTTCTTGGTGTATTTGGGAGGAAAGGAACTGCTGAGTATTCGAGAACTCCTAAACTAGTCAAGTTCAATTGAAGTATTGAACAGAATTAAAGGAAAGATTTTTTGACAGGGATTTGCTATTCTCTTGTTAATTCCTTGCTAACAAGATGTATAGTCCTATACACAGAGGTGTAAATGGCCTATAGTTGTAGCATATTTTGTGTATATTAGTATTACAATACCTTACTTTTCAAAATAATGTCTATTTTATTATTATACTCCTAGAAAATAAAGAATACAAGTATTGGGCACAATTGTAACTAAAAGAAAGAAAGAAAGAAAGTTGGAAGAGATAAGAGAGATTGATTGTCTTCTGTTCTTGTACCCTTGATTAACTTCTTAATTCTCTCTTTAATAAAGTTCACAGCAGTTATTGATAAAAAATAAAAGCATCAATGACATTCATACTTAAACCTTGTTTCTTAACTAGAACTGATTTGTTAACACACACACACAAGATAGGAACTCAATCTCTCAAAATTTAGGGGTTTTCTTTAATTAGGTGTTTGGTTGGATCTGGAAATCTTTAGTTAATTTTATTGTTCAGACTGTTTAGTTTATTTAATGGGTATGTTTTGCTATACCTATCGATAGTAATTTTTTTATAGTCACTACTTTTTAAAGTTTTAATAAATCTGGATTTTTACAAGGATTTAATTGAGGGTGCTTAGTTTCTAAGTTAGACCTAAGTGTGGCCCTAGTTTTAGTAATTTAGGTTGGGATAGTTGACTCAAGCTAGAAAGGAATATTAGCAGGATGGGCAAAATGCTGGGGGTGCATTTGGAATCTTATATAATGGGTAATTCCTACTTAGTCAAGAAACATGTAAAAAAAAAAGTGTGGTAGAAATGTAAATGTTGAGATGGATGAGTGGGAAAACCAGAAAAGACTGTCAGAAATGAACTTATTTGGAATAACCTAAGGCTCTTATTTGAAATAACCTGTTCTGCCATTCCATCCTGTTCTTTACCATTCTCTTCCTCTCCTTTTGACCTAAACTGGAACATGGGACTCACTTCTAAATCCTTTTGTAACTCCCTTGTAGCTTCCTCGCCTCCCCTTTCCACTTCTTTCCCTATTAAGGAAATATAGTGTTCTCCCATTCCTCCTAGATTCAATGCTTTCTGCTGGGAATTGTTTCATAGTTGCATTAATACTTGTGATACGCTTCAAAGGAAGAGGCCAAACTAGTGCATGTCCCCCAACTGGTGCAGCTTGTGCAAACTTAATGGTGAGACTGCAGTTCATCTTCTAATCTTTTGTTCTTTTGTTGGCTTTATCTGGGACTGGTTTGCTTCACTTTTTGGTTGCATGTGGCTCTCCCCTGTTTTTATGTGTTCTACTAAAAGAGGTAGACTGAAGGGCAGCAGTTATTTGGACAGTCAGGGAGGAATGAAACTCTAGAATGTTTGGGGGAAAGGAGAGGAATAAGGAAGCACTGATTGAGGTTATAACCCTAAGAGTGGCACATTGGGTTAAGACCTTGAATTTGTTCTCAGACTTTAAGATTGATGATTTCTTCAGACTTTAAGATCTGGTCTTCCCTGCCATGTGACTGGTTGAAACTGAATTGCAATGGGAGTAGTGTGGACAATCCACTCCTCGCTGAAATTGGGGGAGTTATCAGAGATGAGGAAGGTACTGTATGTGCTTTCTTCTCTGGTCCATCTGGGTAAAGTGAGGTGGCATCAAAAAAATTCTTAGCAGCTGTTTTTGGGCTTGAGAAAGCCAAGGAATTGGGTTTTGAAAGGCTAGTTATTGAAGGTGATTCCAAAACAGTTGGACTGGTTAAAGAAAGGGGAAGGGGTTTCATGGCACCTAAGGAAATGATCTTAGGAGGTTCAAAAGGCTCTCCAGGGATATGTTGATTCAAGTTAATTGGTTTTGAAGATTGGCCAACAGTTTGGTGGATAGTTTAGCTAAAAAAGGGTTACAAAGACGGTCTATGTTTTGGGCTCAATTGTAATTTTTGGGGGTTGGGACACTCGGTGTTAATTAATAACTGACTTTAAGTTTTATTGTACTAGCACCTAGACCTACTGTGTATCTTAGTTAAATATAATTTGGAAGTATGATTCTTTGATGAAAGTTCAGAGGATTTCAGTGTTCATTTCTAATCTAGATTAAATGAGGTTTTCTTTCTCATAATTGTTGATTAAACTTGGAGTGGTTGGTTTTGTCCAAAGTCATCAGTTGTAAACTGTCTGGTTGTGCGTGAAAATTTCTTTGTAGCAAGTTATATTTATGATGCCTTGATAAAATTCTGCTTCTTGTTAATTTATCACAGCTTTCAGGTTCACATCTGTCTTCCCTCCTGAACCTCATCCCTTGGCTAATGAAAAGATTGTTAGCCAAAGATTAGAAAAGCTCACTTCAGTTTGTATTCAACCAGTAGAAGTAATGATTCAGGTATGAGATTAGACATTCAGCATATTCTCAATGCACATTTCCACAGTAATGCCATGACTGAAGGCTGTTTTTGCTGTTGTCTAGTTGGAGGGTTCAGGAAACTGGCCAATGGATGATGTTGCAATTGAGAAGACTAAAACTGCTTTCCTTCTAAAAATTGGAGAAAGGTAGGGCATCTCTTTTCTATTTAGACTGATGAACTGATTTTCTGCTTAAGGTTGTCATCCGAAAAAGACATCTAAATTGTTGGGTGGTCAATTGGATGATTCATGACAGTCTCCAGAACAGATGGGGCATGAAATGTGTTGCTTCTGAGGATGAGGTGGATGTACTTATGTCTGGATATGCATTTCGTCTTAGAATCTTGCATGAGAGAGGTCTGAGCTTGTTGAAAAAGCAAGGTGAGTACCTGTAGGGCCTTATACAAAGGAAGAATTTCTTATTTTTGGTAGTTAGATCCTTCATCTTATGTCAGTATATGCTCACAGTGAATACATGACACTCGGTCATTATGCTCATATTGTTCTATTTGTTCTTCTGTTTGTAACTGTAGTTGGAAATGATCAAGTAAAGCGAGTTTCTTCTATAGACAAGGAACTTCTTATCCGCAGTCAGCACTCGAGCATGATTAATGGTTTACAGGGTTGTTACCCTACATATGGTCCGGTTGTGCGGTAAGGGTACAGCTTGTCCTAAAATGTTTTTTAAGTTTGAAAACTGTTACTAACTTTTTTTTTTTTCTGTTTCTATGAAGACTTGCAAAACGATGGGTTACTTCACATCTGTTTTCAGCATACCTGGCAGCGGAGGCAATCGAATTATTGGTTGCATATCTTTTTTTGAAGCCTTTGCCATTTCAAGCTCCTTGTTCACGGATAACTGGATTTTTAAGGTCGGCTTCTTGATTTTCTCAAGGGATATGTAATCCTGGTTTGGTTTTACCTAGATGTGATGAATATAAAATCTGATTCTGCTTCTTGATTTGTTTATAGTTGTTGTTTGTCCTAGTCCTATACAATAGGTGATGAATTTAGCATAAAAATGTACTTCTAAATGTGTAATATGAACTGAGGGATAGGCTTTGCTATCTTTGTACTGTCACAAATCTTTATTTCCAACTTTCGACCAATGAAGTTCTCTTGATCTGTTACTTTTAAATAATGTAATATAAACTAATTCTTGCATACCTAATGCAGATAGTCAAAAGTAAACTCAATATTTCATTAGTAATAGTGAAAGATTTGGGTCAAGAAACTCTAATGCTGTTGGGCCTAACCAGGCTTGCGCTGGGTTGGTAAGTGGGCCAGACTTATTGGGTCATTGTGAGTCTCCCTAAGAACCCCTTAGCCCTTAGTTTTGCTGGGGCTCTGTTGCTCGATGGTAGACTGGGTAAGGATAAGATTTGTGGTTTTGTAGCCTCAGCTAAGAAGGATTTTCCTGGGCAAAGTTTGTGCATGGATGCTGGTAAGGATCTTATGAAAACTGGTGTTGCTTCCTGGAATTCAGGCGTCCATGTGGTGGACCTGATGGTTGCTGGATCTGCAGGGCCTGGGAAGTTGATTCAAGGGGTTCTCAGACAATTTTAGAGGGGCAAGGGTTGTCTAGCGCCATCAAAGGTAATTCTTCTTACGAGGAAGATGTTTCTTGGAAGGAGAAGAGGACTGAGGATAAGTTGATGACTACCTTAATCTTTGTGGAGGCTGATTTAGCATGTGGGAACAAGAGAACCGGTTTGTTTGTGGGAGAGGTATGTATTGATCTTCTTGTTAAGTCAAGGAAGGAGACTATTGAGTAGGGGTTGGTAGTGGCTATGAAGCAGGTGAAGTCTGGCAGTCCAGCAGCAGGATATGTTAATTCAGGCACTGAAGGAGAAGGTGGTTTGTGTCAAAAAGATGATGGTTTGGCAGAGGGTTGAAATGGAGGAGAGTTAAGTTTTCTGGTGAGGTGTGGTTTTTCTGGCTCTCGTTCAACTGATTTTTTGGAGGCCGAAGCAAGAGTGGGTGATGGGACTGACATGGTGTTTAGATTACAACTAAATTTTGTTGCCAGAGACTTGGGGGAGGTTGGTTCGGGTAGATTTGTAGAAGTTGTTGCAGGGAGATTGGGCAAAGATTTGGGTATGAGAAGGGAAGAGAATAGAAAGGATTTGTGTTCAACAAGAGATAAAAGTAATATTAAGATTTCGGTAAACCCAAAAAGATGAAGAGTTCAGAAAAGATTTTGTGAAGAGATTGGGTATGTGTCGAAGGTCTTTTCCTGGCTGTTGGGTGGCGTTTGTGGTGCTGGCCCATCCAATAATGGCAATAAATTTAAAAGAGTGTAGAAGAGAAAGAATGATATATTTAAAGGTAAATAGGGGGTGCTCGATGATCTTTGTTCTATCCAGTTTCAAGACTTTTGTTTGAAGGAGTCTGAAAATGTTCCTGACCATCAAGTCAACAGCCTTGGTCTTACTTCTGAACAAGAAGTAGGGGAAGTAGTCTCTGAAGCTAGGGAGGCAATTGGGGATAACACGGGTCAGGTTCTTGGGGTAAAGGACACTTTCAAAACCTTTTGAAGGTGTTAAAGAAAGGGATGATTTGGGTTCAGATTGTTTGCTTCTGGAGAGGGAGGTGGAAATTGACAAAACTTACATTGTTCAGAGAAGGGAAGACTTGGAATAGGTGGTGAATAAGGAGGTGGACCTGATTAAAATCTTGGGGTTATAAGCATAACATGCAAATTTATGAGGTTCTAGTACCTAGGGAGCCTTTTGAAATGGGATTTGTATGGCCCTGTAGTCACTGTTCTCTTAAATTTTGTTGCTAATCAAGTTCCTTTTTCTTCTTATGGCGTGTCCTTGCCAAAGTAGCAGAATTGATCATCGAACTTCTGTCTGCATATTCAAGTCTTAATTTGTTATTTAGAGGGTGTTTGCCAATATATTGATAAAAAAAAGAGGGTGTTTGCCAATATAGGTCACTTTGTTTTTTGAAAAAAGAAGAAGAATTGTTTGTACTGATGTGGTAATTGTTTTTGTTTTGAAAACAGTCATACATATTGGCAAACACGCCCTCAGATGATCAAAATCTTTTCTGTGTCACCAGAACTCTAGATTCTACTCACTTTTAGCAGAAGTTAGTGGAGTCATAGCTTTCATGTACAGAACTTGAAAATGTCTGTTGTTTCAACTGGATTTTTTTGCGTCACCAGAACTCTAATGGTCTTGCACAATCCATTTTTTCAGTTCTGCTCAATTTTTTGCTACTTGCACTAGAAGAAGAGACTGGAAGGCCATTCTCAAAATGAAGGGGTTGCTACTCATTATATGAATCCCCTTGGTTTTCAGATTGATCTTTAGGGTTTTCACCTTATTTTTATTGTTGAAAAGATTGCAAGTCAAGCAGATCTTTTAGTTATGAGGGCCTGCTTTTGGGAAACTATATCTACTAGGTTAGAAGCGCCAAGGATGGACTCCATCTGTTTGCATTTCCTATGTATTTGGATGGGCAGGGAGGATAGCTTGTCATGGTATGACAAAAATGAAGAAGAGGTTAGGAAATTGAATAAAATTGGAAGATTGTGGTCTAATGATGGTTTGGAACAAATGATACAGAACTTGGGAACCATAAAGTAATGAAAATGGTTTTTTGTTGTCATAAATTAGGGTTCTTGAGGATAAATTTTAGACTAGGGTTTTAAGGGTTGAACTTCAGCAATTGGCTCAAACTAAGGTTCAAGGCAGTGTTTTAAAACACAAAATGCAAGAAAAGCAAAGAGACCTTTAGATTGAGGATCATGGAACCTTAATTAGGGAAGCCACATCCTTGAGAAGAAGTCTGAACTGCTTGTTGAGATGGACCCAAGGAGTGTAAATGGGATGGCTGATAAGGCTAGCTAGGTCAAGAACTGCAAGGGAATCTTTAGATTGGAGATGTCCAGTCCCTGGGATCAATTGTAACCGTTGATTAATGTAAATATGCCAGTGATACTGGTCAGCTTTTTTGCTGTTGTTCTGTACCTGTTGTCCATTTGTGCTAGAGGGTTTCTTCTATAAAGAATGCAATGCATTCTGTTGATTATTAAAAATAGAGTAAAAGGGCCTTTTAGTTACCAAGGTGCAAGGTACACAATGAGGCACATGCCTTTTTGAAGTGAAGTGGCAATTTAAAAAAAAATAAAAAAAAAAAGATAAACAGCAATATATAAAAATGCAAACTTAAATTTTAAAAGAAATTAAATGTGTTAAAAAGCCTGTTGGCTCAAACTAACGTACATATAAAACATATTCAAAGTGGACAAACATATATGTTCTGTACCAAAGTGCTTCAGACACAACAATTCAATTATGCGAACTCTTTTGCTGATAAGAAAAAAACAATTCAATCATGTGAAACTTTCAATCTGTTTATCTACTTCCTACTTGCATTACTTCAAGTAGCTAGTTTGATGTTGAACATCTTTGCCTTCCTAATTCTAGGAGATTGATCCTCTGCTTTTGTAAAGGGCCTTTGAGGCAGAGTCCCAAACACGTCTATGTAGGTGTTTGGGGTAGCATTCCTGACCTAAATTTTTGGCCTGTATATATAACGAGATTGGATTTGTAATTTTAGTCATAATTCATTCTATTTTAGGATTAGGAATCATATATTAGTTGTTTATTATTGCTTCTTTAATAATTATTTTGCTATTTGAGATCCTATTTGAAAGAACAACGCTTATGGTATTTAAAAGTTGATAAACCATTATATAGGTGTGAATCCACAAAAAAATAGCAAAAAAAAAAAAACAATTGAAAAGGCATATTTCCCTGGGCTTAGGCGCAAGGCTCATCAGGCAGACACCTTTTAAAATGGGTTTTGCCTTGGTACATTGCAAGGCACATGCCTTGGAATGTTCCTTGACTATGTGCCTTGGTGCACCTTTTAAAACACTGGTTTAAGGTTCATTTGCTTGTTCTTTCTTGTTTTCTTTTTTCCTGTATATGTACTGGCGACTGGCGAGTTTTTCCTTTTTCTTTGGGGAGGGGGGCAGGGACCAAGGAAATATTATAATAAGAAAGGGAGAGGCACAAAAACAAGGATGTGTAATTTGCACATGAAAAGAGGATGACAAAATGATTGTGAACCAGTAGCCACAAAATGTCTTTGTAAGGATAGAGGACCATAGGAAGATCAATCTTTTAACCTTCCAAGTAGCCTGATGTGTCAGTTTTCATTTTTAGAAACAAAAGCATACACATTGCTGAGCATGGAACACCCCCTTAGGTTGTGGCTCAACAATTTTTATGCTTGTTAGAATTCCACATCATACAATATTTCCTTGTTTTTGTTTTAACCCTCTTCCCCCAAAGCTGAAAAAGGAGAAAACCGAAATTATTGGCTCTGATCCTTTAGCATCTATGTCATTCTTATAATTTTCATATTCTGGATTATATGCTATTAATATGCTTCATATCTGATATATCAAATTGATGGCAGGTTCTTGCGGTTGCTGTCTGACTATGACTGGACATTTTCTCCTTTGGTCATCGATATAAACAATGATTTGTCCTTGAAGGATGACAAAGAGATCAGTGTATGCACAACAAATTTCTGTCTGATCAAATGACACTTATTTTGACTATTGATATTTTTCTACTTGATGTCTGTTAATTATATTATTTTTGGATTGAAGTCCACTAATTGCACGTTTACTGGAATAGGAGAACTTTATGTTAAGCAGAAAATCTTACGAAGAAAATGCTAAAACTGTAGAGCCAGCAATGTTTTTAGCTACAGCATATGACAAGGCATCTGAAGCCTGGACCAGACATTCACCAAACACTTCTGTAAGTAGTGTACCGTGCCTGATGTTGTTCCATAAATTTTTTTATGATGAGTTTTCTCCCAGTTAGCTATCTAGTGAATCTTCCTTGTCATTTATTTGTTACTTATACCACTATGTGCTTTTACGTAAAACTACCTTCAAGTTCTTACTTCTTACTATGCTACCTCAAATGAAGACAAGTGATTAATAAGATACATGCTTTAAATCACCCATGGGATGGCCCATGTGATTCAGAAGCATGTTGAAAGCAATAAACTATTCTTAAACTGCCATGTTGATCTAGCTGTTGAATGGTCATCTTGTTTCATTCCCACAAGCAGTAGGGTTCATGGCAGGATGCTCAATGGCTCATGGTCACCTAAACTAGACTGTAGGCTGTTTAGGCATCATTGTTGAGATGAAGGGGGCCTAGGTACTAGAGGGAAGGAAAGGGGCTTGAGGAAGTGCCTTTTGGAACAGTTGAAGTCTGATCCTCTTTCCTTAAGGGTATTTGTGGGCCTTGATGCCTAGCTGATATGCCGTGCTAACAAAAGAGCCTCATCTGACCTTTTGATTACCCCTTGGCATGCTCATCTTGATTGCATCCAAATTTGGTCTGTCTGGGACTCGCTAAGCAGAATCATCTTTTGAACTCTTTATATTGAGATGGATAAGGGAAATAGGGACATTTTGTGTGCAGTATGGCTTTCCCCTGTCAATGGATCATGCTTGGTGCTTATTCTACAATACTGATCTGTGCGATACTGCCCAACTTTCAGGCTATCAAACCATCTTTGTAACTTATTTGTTTGCTTGCCAGATTTAGAGGGACCATTTACTTTGTTTGCATGCACGACTCATGATGTACTTTCCAGATGGCATGCACATTATGCTGAGGAAAACCTCAATATACAGACCTACACTTTCTTTTACATTCCTTCAAGAGAAATAGTCTATTTATACTTTGTTATAAAATGTTTAGACCATGCTATTTGGCATTGAACCTAGATATTAGGATGGCTCTGGATCTACTGATATGAGGGCAATTTGCACCGAAAGCTATCAAGGCCTGGAATTAATGAGCTACCTTTTGGGTGGATGATTGGTAGTTTCGGGAATACAAGTGGGAACCCTGAAAGTTCTGAAAAAGAAATCCCCACAAAGCAATTTCTTTTGTTTGATGAAGGGTGGTACATTTACAAAAATGATGATGATGATGATAATAATAGTTGTTGTTGTTGTTATTATTTATACTACTATATTAAGTAACCTTAGAATCTTGGCAAGGCTCAACATATATTTGCTAATTTTTTCCTATATATTATGCCTTATAAAAGGTCAAAACATAAATAATGAGGGCAATGTTGTAATTGTAAATTTGTAATTAAGTCGTTGAGTTGGTTATATGCTAGGGCCACCCATTATCTCTCAATGTAATTTGCTGTCTAAGGGTCTATCCACCTTTCTTGCATGCAGTTCACATGTGCCCCTCTCTAGTTATTATTAACCAGGGAGTATCCGGTAACAATAACATAAGGGAGCTTAAATCCCTATTTGTGAATTTATTAGCTAGTAATATCATCCCAAGGCTAATGCTTAGTATATTTGCTACATTATCAAAGCCTGTAAAGTGAGTCTAACTTGTTGCTGATTCACAAGTTTCTGGCTGTTGATATTACCCATATGTCTGTTTGGGTGAGTTTGTCAATATTGCCAACTAACATTTGGAACATGTTGATATCTAAGGAACTTAGAAGGATGGTGGCCTATGCTCAACGCAGTGCTGACTTTCTTACAAACATCATCCTAAAGGATCAGATGGATTCTCATAGATGGGAGGTGATTTGGACATCTGGAACCACCATGCTTTATACTTTAATTTTGTTTCATGTCCTTCGATTTCAATTATTTTCACAGTGCTTTCTTTTGTCAATTCATATTTTTTCTGCAGTCTCTGTTCAGAACTCCTCTAAACAACTATGATGCCATAGTCCTCCTTCACAAGGATAGACTGCCTTACCCTCAACGCCTTCTTTTCCCATCCGAAGTAAAACTAGGTTCTCTCTCTCTCTCACTCACACACACACACCAATACTTGTTTTTTATTTGACCACATTGTGTACTTGTCATGTAGGGAAACATGTTGCTAAAGGGAATGCTAGTAAAGATTTCCATCCCTACGTATTGCCAGGAGACAGACATGGAAACTTAGAGGAACTGAAGAACAAGCTCATGCTAAATTTTGACCCAATGAGGTGCTTTGTGGATGATTTAAAGGTAAATATTTCGGATTGGTTTTATCTGTAACCACGATTGAATGACCTCACATTACTAGAGCCCACTGGGCTGGAGTGTCAAGATTCTATACTTACAGTTGCCCATTTGATGTGTAGAAAGAGTTCTCTGGCACTTTTAAGGTTTGGTATGACTCTATTGGAGGTGATGCCATTGGCCTAACATGGGAGAAGCCTTTCTCAAGGGTACCAAAATACACATCTTTTAAGAATTTGCAGTGTTTGTCTCTCGTGTGCTTGGCAACTTACAATTCTAACAAGTTATTTCGATAACTGTTTGCTTTTGCAGAAAAGGGAACGAGAAGCAGCAGGGGAGGAAAGAAGAGATCCAATTGATGTGTTAAAAGATGTCGGTGAGGTGGGCAAAGGATTCGTGAGGAGTATTTATTTTCTCAAGGCCCCAAAACTCACGAGCTAAGTTCCAGAGCTGCGAAAACTTCAGTTTCTATGTAATATCTAAACTTGCAATTTTGTAGTCTCAATTCTCCTAGTAAAGGCCCCAAGTTTTTAAGAGTTGGGAGTTGTATCAGTATGGACCAAAATGTTTCTTTCTTTTGGGGAAACAAGAAAATATACGGCCTCTGAGATAATTGTGCTATGTAAAGTCATTATCATCATCGTTATTGTTGTTGTTGGACTGTGGAGGTGGACATATTCATGAAAAAGTAGATGTGAGTTGATACAAGGTGGAGTATGACTATTCTAGTATGGATTTTATATTTTACCGAAAAAATGTATGCGCTCTATCCTATTCGCCATGGCCTCTTTTAATTGGGAACGAGTTTCAATAATTTGGTCCATTTCAATAGAGGACCATCCAACAACTACGTTGAACGCAACCGGCAACCCCACTAGCAGCAACGGTACCTTGTAGCTTGTATAACCAAGCATCAATTTCTGGGGTTCTAGATCCACGCCAACTTCCAAAGCGCAAGCCAGATTGTCACTGGCTCACTGTTGATCATCTGTTTTGTTCAGTGTCTCGTACAGGAGCTTTTGTTGAACGGACCAGATATAACACTACCTACTTCAACATGATTTAATAAGGAAAAAGTAGGGAAAGGAAGGGGAAGGTAAGAAAACCTTTATAAAGCTTGTATAGGTTTCCTTACCTTTCCCTACTTTTTCCTCCAAACCAATCGCAGCTTTAGGATTAAGTAAGCTGCAAGCCAATTTACAGACTTCCAATCCTGACTTGGGTACGTTTACAGCGTTGGATGTTCAAAGGCATTACAGAATTGGCTTTGCCCGAGGGCTCTATGCCAACATAAATCAAAGGCTGGTGCTACTGCTGCAGCAGGAAATTCTAAAATCAAAACTCTCCCAAATTTTTACAAATTATTTCTAACCTTTAAGCATACAAATGGGAAACATTCCCAGGTACAGAAACCAGGCCACCTGATCGCAGCATGACCTCCATTAGAACCATCACGCTCCCCTTCTCCCTGTGGTTATTTGGACTTCTTCCCTTGCTGCTTCTTTATAACTTCATCAATGTACATTATTCCCTTTCCCTTGTAAACTTCAGGAGATTTACAGCTGCGAACGGCAGCAGCAAACTGGTGAACTCTTTGTTTGTCTATTCCAGTGCAGCATACTATGTTGGGTTTAAAGCAGAAGACACGAACAGCTGGTGGTACGGTGAGTTCAACCTTGTGGCTGTAACCCAACTTCAGATACAAGAGCCGGCCTTCTGATTCGGCTCTAGCTTTGAACCCAACTCCCACAATTTTAAGAAAGCGAAAGAATTTGGCTTCCATTGCAATCTACCAACTCTAATCTGCCAAAGACAGGAACATATGCATCGTGTCAAAGTGAGAATTTGAACAAGTAAGTGTTGGCAATACAATTTAAAGGAAAAGCTGCTCGTGTTTGAACAAACAACGAGTGAACCCGCCAGTGTTTCGTATGCATGGCCCTTCCTATGCAAGCAAACCAAGGGAGGGGGAAGATACTTTGTTGTCACATTAAATTCAATTTTCCTCTCTTGTGGTCTTCTTAAGAGAGTAATTTCACAGTATTGACTTGCTCAGAATCACTAATGGAGGAGATAATTATCATGCTTCAGATGCAAATCTAATTTTTCTTTCTTCCTTAAACAAAAGAATCTATACTAATGAGTAGTATGCTCCTTTTCTTCAGAATGGTCATTATCAAATGTTAACACATGCGTTCTTCTCCTCTTACCGTAGAAGCCATTGGAGGATAATACCCCAACATCCCTCCTACTAGAGCATTTATACAAATATAACTCATGCATTGGTTAATCAGTCATTTTTGCAACTTCTGATATTTGAACTCTTCATCGTCTCATTGTCTAATCAACGTAAGGCTCTTTTGATTGATATAACCAACATCAGAGTTTTGGGGAAGTAACTTATCATTCTCAAACTATTTTATTTTACTTCTATCCTAATAGACACAGCGGAGAACCAGGTGCAATGGAGACATTTATATGCTTTTTTAGTAGGTAATCATGTTTCTTCAACTTCCTTACAAAGAACTAGGCCTAAAAACAGAGTCAAAGTGCTTGAAAGAGATCATTGTACTTAATGGTCAAACCAAAACCTAAATATATGAAACATATTCATCAGGTGTACAATTAAATTTAAAAATCTGGGGATGAGAAAACAAATAAAATCAAATGAGGAGCTATAAATGCTGAAATACCATTCTTATGCCTATACGATTCCCCTCCACGCTGTTTGTTAGCATAATAAGGTTATGAAAACTCTTAGGATAATCCATACTTCGGGTTGGCATTCAAAGGGGTGTCAAACATAGAAGACCAATGGACTATATTAATTTTGGGGATATGGACTGAAATTATTGTTGTGAACCAGTGACAAATATATGTTCAGATACAAAACCACTGATTTGATAGATGAGTCTTGGAGGGAAAGTTTTTGGGTAGGCACAGAAATCCGTAAAACCTTCAAATAAATGAAGAAAAATGCGTAAGAATGAATAAGATCAAGCAGAAACCTTTTATGGTAAATGAAAATCATCCAAAAAGAGAAGAAGAAATCGAACAAGATGTCAACAAAAATCGATAGATGAAAGACGAGTTCAGCTTCTATTTTCCATCATTTTCATTACTTCAAATCTCCATTCCTCATCAACACACACAAGCGTAATGCAATTAAAATAATAAGCAATTGTTGATTGGCCAGCTTCCATGAAGAAAAACAAAGAAAGAAATTACCTTTGCTAATGTTGATGAGCGTTTTGAACCAAAAATCGCAGCAGTCGAAGATATTATTATGAACAAGAACAAGGGTTTGATGAAGACTGTACAGCTACACTCTCAAGTGTAGAAAACCAAATTTACGCTTTTGTCGACGTGTCACTTGAGATTCCGTTTTCTGGGGGAATAGTGCTGCGGTTGCCAATGGGTCGGGTCTAATCCGGGTTGGTAGATTAGCCCCGAAACTACAACCAATTGTTTTTTTTTTTCATTTTTTTAAGAGTAAATTACAAAGACCCCCCTTATTATGGGGTCTGTGACAAAAATCCCCTTATACTTTCTTTTGCGACAAAGACCCTTCTATAGACGTCTTTCAGTTAGCTTTCCATTGAAATCTGCGGTGTTTTTTAATCTCCATTCTATTCTTGTAAAAACTATTAATTGAAAGAAAAAGATTGTTCATCATCTTCAACCTTATGATACACGAATAGCAATTGATGAAAGAAGATTTGGCCCGACCTCATAATCACTCAACACGTGGTAAAGGCGAACAGCTCGGCACAACAGCACACCCAAGGCGCGAGCACCGAAGGGAGGAGCCAACAGTCCGAATTCCCTACTAGGAGCCCGAACTTCCTACTAAGAGCCCGAACTCCCTACAAGGACCCCGAACTCTCCCTTAGGCCTCGAGCCTCACACAAGGCAATGACCCGAACTGGCCCGCCTCATGGCAGTTCGGGACACTCTCCTATCCGAACTCAAGACTTCACATCGCTCACCACTCCGACACTTCGCCTCCAGGACACCGAGCTAAACAAACGTACTATACCTGACACTGAGGAGGTCCGTATCCAAGGGCAGCGCACCTGACTAACTTGGGATCTGACGCTTGACAGCCACACTTCAACGGCCACCTGCCGTCGTCATCGCCAGTCGTAGAGACGGCTCCGACAAAGAGAGCAGTGGCGGTTCTATCCAGCAGAGGGGATGACACCCGAACTGACAGGGTCCCAGAGGTAATCATACCCGACCTAACAGAAGCTTAGAAGTGAGTGCGCGAGGTGGTTATAAAAGGCTCCCTACCCCCCAAGAACGAGGTATGTGAACTTTGCGCCATCTTGTTTTATCTTGCCTTTGAGAGAATTCTAACTTGAGCTTCAGAGCATTTATACCGGGTTCCCCCCGGAGCTTCCTCATCTTCTCCGTTTCAGGCTCCCTGTAGCTCCGTTCAGAGGCAAGGTCGTTGACAGCTAGGACCAGTCGGATTGCGCACCATCAATTGGCGCCATCTGTGGGAATCGCTTCTAAAAGCCTCCCTCTAAACTCTCACAACCTCTTTTCTCCAAAAACCCCAACACTCATGGTTTCTTCCAGCAACGCTGGACGTGGCACAGAGACAAACACCACCGGGGAACAACTTCAAGTCCCCGTGGTGTGCGTTGGACAGTTCACCATCCCCCTTTCGGTGGATGGGATCCCCAGTTTGAATGCGCCACAAGCAGTGGCGCCCGTAAACCTCCCTGCCATGAGCATCCCCTTTCCTCTCCCTATCGAAACAACCTTTACTGAACCAACTGTTGTCCCCTTGACAACTAGCCATAACCAGTTGGATGACCTGATGCAATGCATGCGGGCAATGCAAGCCCAAATGCAACAATTCCAGCAACATCAGCTCCAGTAGCACCAAGTATTGCACAACATCTCCCAGTATCACTATCAGCAGCAGTTCCCCCAACTACCTCTGAACCAACCGCTACTTCCACCTCGGCACCCTGCTCCGAAGTCGGTTAAGGCCTCTCCTCAGGGTGGACGCCCCCACCAGGGAAAAGCCTCTCGACCCCAGAACCCCCCTAACAGCCAGGCCTCATCCCTAGGTCGAAGGGAAAGAGAAATCACCCCCGTCTCGCAGCTCGCAGGCGGGTAAGGAACCTCACCCGCAAGGTCAGCACCTCGGCGCTCCAGGCTCGAGTTCCTGCTCACGGAGAACTGATTCAGCGCCCTGGCAGCAGACTACCAACGTTCCGGGCCCATCGAGCTTGGCAACACAGAGGCCAGCAGTGCCAGTACCAGGCCCACTCAACAACGAAGGCACCGGCGAAGTCGCTGAACTACCACCAGTGTCTTGCCCGAACTCAGAGGTAAGGAAGAGACGAGCTTGGACGAAGTAAAAGCTGCCCCGATTCTCTCAGTTCCTTCCCCCCTCGCATCAGAACTCTTGGTAGTCCCCATGCCCAGAGACTTCAAGCTCTCACCATTGGACAAGTATGACGGGTCCTTTGACCCCAACGACCACGTCGATGCTTTCCAGTACCAAATGCACCTCGCTAGGGCCAGTGAATCATGCATGTGCGTGGCCTTCACCACCACCTTCAGGGGGGGTGGCCCGCACATGGTATAGGAACCTAGCCCCAGGGTCAATAAGAAGCTGGACCCAGTTCGTGCAGGTCTTCACCGCACACTTTGTTACCAGCAAGCGGTGCCCTAGAACTGAGGAAAGCATCTTCGGAGTAGTCCAGAGAGAAGGAGAATCCATCCGGGGCTACATCAAGTGGTTCAATGAAGCGTGCTTGCAGATACCACGATTAGACCCTGCAGTTCAGCTCGCGGCGGCCAAGAGAGGAGTAGTGCACAAGGAGTTTAAATGGCACATGGTAGCCAGCCAGCCCGCGACCGTGGCCGAATTCCTCAAGCTCGCGGACAAGTTCATGAGAACAGAGGAAGAGATCAACCAAAGGACCAAAGGTGGGGTCGAGAAAAGGAAAAGAGAAGGTGAACCCTCCAACCCAGGTGATAGAAGAAACTCGGCCCGGGAAGTGAAGCCGAGCCAGCCGTCCCGAGCTCCATTAGCAGTTCGGACGGATTATACGCCGTTAAACACGAGGCGGACCGAGATCTTGATGACGATCAAGGACGCCCCATACGTTAAGTGGCCACCTCGCCTAAAGGGGAATCCAAACGAGAGAAATAAAAATTTGTACTGTAGTTTTTATAGAAATCATGGTTATAGTACCGACAGTGTAATAATCTCCGGGACGAGATAGAGGGACTCATCCGTCGTGGATACTTGAGAAATTTTGTACAACATAATAATAATAATAACAATAAGGTAGGTTGGCAAGGGGAGGACGGAAAGGACGCCCTCGAATTTAGCAGCAGACCTGCCGAAGCATTGCAACAACAGCCTCCGGAAGAGAGGCCAATTCGGGGCACCATCCATGTGATAGTGGAAGGTTTGGTGGTAGCAGGGTGTACTTCGGCAGCAGCCCGAACGTCAGTTCGCGAGGCAGCCCAAGAAGAACAGAACCCTCCAAAGAGGCCGAAGACAGAAGAACCGATCTTCTTCACGGAAGACGATGCGCGAGGTGTCCACTACCCCCATGATGACGCGCTTGTCATAAAACTAAGGATCAACGACTTCGAAGTTAGACGCGTACTTGTGGATTTGGGTAGTTCGGCGGACATCCTCTTCAAGTCGGCATTTGACCAGCTACAGTTGCGGAGAAGCGAGCTGAAGCCCACAAGCACTTCTCTAATGGGCTTCAGCGGAGAGGAAGTCAGGCCCCTCAGAAAGATAACAGTACCTGTGGAAGTCGACACATGGCCTTGTGCGGTCAGACTCAACCACGATTTCCTGGTGGTCGCAACCCCCTCCCCATACAATGCCATAATAGGGCGGCCAATTACGCATATCCTGCGGGCAGTGGTCTCCACATACTATTTGGCAATGAAGTTCCCTACAGACTTCGGTGTGGGGGTAGCACGGGGCGACCAACTTGAGTCCTGCAAGTGTTATGTTGCCGCCCTGAAGGGAAAAACCAAGGCGGCCGAAGACCTTGAACTGGAGCGGCCTACGGAGCAAGGCGAGGAACGAGCTTCGCCCACAGAGGAAACGGTCGCAGTCCCGACTTCGGCTACAGACCCAGCTCGCACACTACAGATCGGTGCTTCCGTCGAGGAATCACTACGAACCGAACTGGTGAGTTTTTTACTTCAAAATTTAGATATTTTTGCCTGATCCGCGGCCGACATGCCCGGTATTGACCCCAGCCTTATAACTCACAAACTTAATACTGACCCTGTAGTCAGACCCGTTAGACAGAAGAAACGCAACTTAGCCCCAGAATGCTGGAGGGCGGTCGACGAGGAGGTCGAAAAGCTCCTCGCAGCAGGCTTCATAAGGGAAGTTCATTACCCGAGCTGGGTAGCCAACCCAGTGCTGGTGAAAAAGGCAAACGGCAAGTGGCGCATGTGCATCGACTACACCGACCTGAACCGAGTTTGCCCAAAAGATTGCTTCCCCCTCCCCAGAATTCACCGCCTAGTGGACACGACCTCGGGACATGAGTTGCTAAGTTTCCTGGATGCCTACTCGGGCTACAACCAAATCAGGATGGACCAGTCCGATGAGGAAAAAACCAGCTTCATAACCAAGTTCGGCCTGTACTGCTACAAGGTCATGCCCTTCGGATTAAAAAATGCCGGGGCGACCTTCCAAAGACTTGTAAATAGGCTGTTTTGGCCCTTAATTGGCACGAAAATAGAATGTTATGTAGACGACATGGTCGTCAAGACGCAGTTTTCACAGGAATTAATACAAGACTTAGATTATGTCTTCCAAATCATGCGTCAATTTAACATGAAACTGAACCCTAACAAATGTGTCTTTGGTGTCACCTCGGGCAAGTTCCTAGGGTACATTGTCAACCGGCGCGGTATTGAGGCCAACCCGGACAAGATAAAGGCCATCCTAGATATGAGACCACCCCGGAAAGTAAAAGAAGTTCAGAGGCTAAACGGCCGTATAGCCGCTTCATGTCCAAGTCAGTAGACCGCTGCCTGCCTTTCTTCAAAGCAATCAAAGGCAAAGGGTTCGAGTGGACCCGAGACTGCCAGCTCGCGTTCGACAAGCTAAAAAGCTACCTCGCTAGTGTGCCAACCTTAGCCCAGCCCGAGGAGGGCGAGGTCTTGGAACTGTACCTCTCGGCAAGCGACGAGGTGGTTAGTTCGGTACTAATAGAAGAAGTAGATCGGGTCCAACGACCCATCTATTATGTTAGTAAAATTTTGCAGGGAGCAGAGACAAGGTAGCCGCAGATAGAAAAGCTAGCATACGCACTGGTGATAGCAGCTCGGAAACTCCACCCATACTTCCAGGCTCACATTGTCATCGTCTTGACTGACAAACCTCTGAGGCAAGTTTTACTCAAGCCCGAGGTTTCCGGTCGACTGACGAAATGGGCCATTGAACTCAGCGAGTACGACCTCCAGTACAAGCCACGAACTGCTATCAAGGCCCAAGCCTTAGCAGATTTTATTGCCGAGTGCACGTTTAGCCTCAAAAACCCTGGGCCGGTCGAGCCCAAGATCCCCAGTACGGGCGAGCCCGGAGCTCCCAAGCCAATAGAGTTTGAACCCTGTGAAGTAGTAGCCAGTGTGGCATCTCTCCTGGTTAGGCCAAACGCGAACTGGGATGAGGAGCCCTGGATCCTTCACGTAGATGGCTCCTCGAACCAGCAGGGCAGCGGGGCTGGAATAGTGCTACGCGGCCCGAGTGGCACAAAATTGGAATATGCACTACGCTTTGAGTTCGCGACATCCAACAATGAGGCGGAGTACGAGGCACTGATAGCCGGGCTGAACCTAGCGCACAAGGTAAGAGCAAAGCACGTAGTTATCTGCAGTGATTCCCAGCTCGTGGTCAACCAGGTTACGGGCGAATACGAAGCACGTGAGCTTACTATGATTGCATACTTGGCAAAAGTAAAGGAGGCTCTACTCAACTTCCAATCACACTTCATCAGACAAATCCCGAGGTCAGAGAACACTGAGGCCGACGCCCTGTCTCGGTTAGCCAGCACGAGTCACAACACCATGAGAACCGTGTACATAGAGGACTTACCTCGGCCTAGCATTCTCGGTGGGGTAGAGGAGGTCGCTCCCATCCTTGAAGCAGAGCCGAGCTGGATCGACCCACTCACGAGTTTCTTGCTAGATGGAACTCTCCCTGCGGACCGCAATGCAGCCAAGAGGGTGCAGCGTCAGGCAGCCAAATACGTCATAATAGACGAACGGTTGTACCGACGGTCCTACACGCTCCCCTACCTGCGTTGCTTGCGACCTGCCGAAGTCGAGCTCGTACTCCGCGACACTCATGAAGGCCTGTGCGGCGGACACCTGGGGGGCAGAGCCCTCGCCCAAAAGGCACTTCGACAAGGATACTACTGGCCAACGATGAAGGCAGAGGCTATCGAGCTCGTCAGAAAATGCGACAAGTGTCAGAAGCATGCCAATATCCACCATCAGCCTGCTGCCGACCTCAAGTACCTCACCAGTCCATGGCCCTTTGCACAATGAGGGATTGACCTCCTGGGGCCATTCCCGCCAGCAATAGGTGGGAGAAAGTTCCTAGTGGTGGTAGCAGATTACTTCACAAAGTGGATAGAAGCTGAACCTTTGGCAACAATCACAGCCCGAAACATACAAAACTTCTTTTGGAAGAACATAGTATGTCGCTTCGGGCTACCTTGGGTACTGATCTCCAACAACAGCAAATAGTTCGAGGATATCAAGTTCCAAGAATGGTGCCAAGATATGGGAATTCGTCAGAACTTTACATCGGTTGCACACCCGCAGGCAAACGGTCAGACAGAAGTAATGAACAGAGCCATCCTCCGCGGACTGAAAGCACTGTTAGACCGAGCTAAAGGGTTGTGGGCGGACGAGCTACCAAGTGTTCTATGGGCTCACCGAACTACGGAAAAAACCGCGACGGGAGAGACCCCCTTTAACCTCACCTATGGCACCGAAGCAGTAATCCCGGCAGAAATCGAAATACCTACACTGCGACTAGAAGCATATGACGATTAGACAAACGGAGACGAGCTACGCACCGACCTCGACCTACTAGATGAGGTAAGAGACCTCGTGCACATCCGAACAACGGCTTACCAGCAAAAAGTAGCTCGGTACTACAATGCCAAAGTAAAGAAGCGGAGCTTCCGCGTCGGCGACCTGGTTCTCCGTAAGATCTTGGTACCCGAACCCGGTGTGGGTAAACTCGGACCAAATTGGGAAGGACCCTACAGAGTAAAGAAAGCACTCGGGGGGGGGGGGCATACGAGCTTGAAACCTTAGAGAGTAAGCAAGTACCCCGAGCATGGAACATCGTCAACTTAAGGCGATACTACCTATAGACCACCAAGCGAAGTGGATAAAATCGCCACCAAAGCCTAAGGGCTAGGATGCCGAGCTAACGAAGGAACCTCGGCATAGGCAAGCAAAGAGCCAAAGGTGAAACAAAGACAACAAACTAATAGGGACATCGGCATCTCAGAGACCACCAAAACAGGCCGCGCGAGTTCGGTAACCCGGGCAAGAAACAGACCGGACGTATGGTTAGTTCGGCAAATACGTTTAGTTCGGGAGAAAGAACAACCAACACTTAACCAAAAGAAAAGTCATTCCACTTCAAAATAAGGGAGTACATTTTGAAAAAAAAAATTTACAGGCCCAGAGCTACTTCTTCATTATCGGAAGGCACTTCAACAACACTCGAAGGCCTTGCCTCGCCCTCGGAATCTGGCTCACCGTCAGAAGCATTGGCCATCTCCGGAGTTATGCGTGAAGTGGATATGGCACTGATATTAAGCTCGGGGTACATATTCCGGATCATCCACCGGCTTAGCTTGAAACCCCTTCGGTACGAGTCCACCATCAGGTCGTCAAAGCTCGGCGAGGCGATGTACTCATTGACGACCTTCTTCTTGGCATCTTCAATACCTTGAGAGAAGATCTACGTCCTCTCCCTAATGTCCTCCTGAAGATACTCGACCTGATGCTGCAAATCCAGCCTCAAGTCCGCCATATGCTTCACTACGACTCCCATGGCCTCGGCATCTCTCTGAGACCTCACCTGCCTGGTCTGTGCAACGCGAGCGGCCGCCTCGGCAGCACGAGCAGTCGCCTCAGCAGCTCGGGAAGTCGTCTTGGCACCACGAAGAGCCTCTTCGGCAGCTCGCACCTGCCTCGAGCTCCTTTCCACCTGGGCCGCCAAGGCATGGATAGAAGAGTTCAACTACCAAAAAGAAAGAACAAGTGATCAAAAGAACGTCAGCAAGAAGGATAAAAGCAAAAGAGCTCGATAAAAAGTCTGACTTACCACCATGGCATGAGTAACAGCACGACAGGCCACCTGGTGCAGAGGGAGATCAGTCCACGCCGCGACCTCCTCGGGAAAAATGGCCTCCTTACTCTTTTGAAGAGCGTCGGTCGGCGACAGCACACTCCTGAATTCCCCTAGGGCTCCCGAGCTCGAGGGCCCAGCTCGCGTATGAGCAGACCCAGAGTAAGCAGAAGCACCAGAGTAGGTGAGAGCCCCCGTGTAAGTAGTCTCAGCATACGGGCCCCCTATCGCTTCTTGCATTGGAGGAGCCATCTCGGGCTCCCTTGGCGGATCCTCTGGCGGGTAGTCTGGTACCTCGGGCTCCACATCCCGGGGCAGCTCGGCACGAGTTCGCTTGGCTACTCGCTTCCTCCTCTTCATGCCTTGAAACAAGTGCCCACCACGAGTCCTTCCTAAGTCCATCACACATGCAAAAAAGTGTTCGGCATCAGAACAAAGCAAGAGACAGAGCAAAATAGAACCTCTAAGTAAGGAACCTATCCAAACTCAGGTCGGCCGCAATGAGTTTGGCCTCCGTCAGATACTGTTGGCACTTTAGCCCAAGCCGCGCCCATTGCCGGAGGCCCTTCGCCGTCTCTTCCTCAAGCGTAACACCGGAGTCAGGGGCGGCCATCCCCCACCCGGTCTGAAACGGCCACCCCAGCACACTTCGCACCCCGAAGTAGTCCCGCTTCCACGCCGGGACCTTATTAGGAAGTTCATGTAAAAGCTTAAAACCCGGGCGTGGAGACAGGTAGTACGCCCGGGGAGAAGACCTGCTTGCTTCTTAAGCATTAAGATGGAAGAGAAGATCTCCAAGTCTAAAGGAAAGCCCTGTTCGCAAAATAGGGAGATTGTCCCCACCAAATTACGAATGGAGTTCGGGTGAAACTAGCCGACTGTAACGCCGAAGTGATTCAAGACCTCGACAAGGAGGGGATGGAAAGGCAATTGCAGCCCCACATCGAGTTGCTCCCGGAATATCACGATCTCATCAGGACCGTGTTCCCAAGGAAAGCTACCCGAAGGTATGAAATAAGCGTACTCCCTAGGCAAATTGTAATAAGTAATAAGGGATTGGAGCCTCTCAGGCGTCATGGTCGAGGGGCCAAACTTGTCTAACGTCCGACCCCGACGAGAGGTGGACGCCAAACTACCCGAGGCGACTCGACCTACGGGTTTGAACTCTTCCTCGAGCTCTACCTCCGGCTCACTAGAACTATCAGGGGATGCAACTCAGTTCGTGGAACCTGCATCTGACCCACTTGAAGAACCGTCTGAGCTATCCGAGCTAGACATCGAGGAGAGAAGGTGGATTCCAGGAAGGTACTCACCCGAAAAAAAGCTTGAACGAGACTACGGGAACTTGAACCAGCAAAAACCTTGAACGCGAACTGAAAGCCTGGACGCGAGCTGAAACCTGGACGCGAGCTCAAGAGGCAACGCAGAAGTGACAAAGCGACTGGGGTCCCCCACTATTTATACCCACAGTGACCGAGAAGCAACAACGCAGATCAAAGCCGATCCGACGGCCCGTAGTCGCGCTGACCGCACATCCCCTGAGACCGAGACGTGATTGGCGCACGTCTTTCTGAAACTGACATGCGCCGGTGCACGTCTTTTTGAAACTGACAGAACGCCAGCGCACGTCTCCTCACATTAAAGGCGGCAGCAACACGTTTTCAAATTTGAAAAGACGCCTGCTGTCACGTCTCCCAGCAGCGCGCTTTTTGAATTTTTGAAATAAGGAGCGCGCTGCCACGTCTGTCAGCATTTGTGGGCAGGTCGGCGCGTTTCCCGCGCTATCAGTCAACCGAGATTCGAAGTACGGGACAAACCCACTACCAGCTCGTGATCTTCCCGCGCCAGGGCAAGACCCTTAGAACGAGGAGTGGGGGGCAATTGATGAAGGAAGATTTGGCCCGATCTCGTAATCACTCAACACGTGGCAAAGGCAAACAACTCGGCACAACAGCGCACCCAAGGCCCGAGCACCGAAGGAAGGAACCAGCAGTCCGCACTCCCTACTAGGAACCCGAACTCTCTACTAGGAGCCCAAACTCCCTACAAGGAGCCCGAACTCTCCCTTAAGCCCTGAGCCTCACACAAGGCAATGACCCGAACCGGCCCGCCTCATGGCAGTTCGGGACACTCCCCTATCTGAACTCAAGACTTCACCTCGCTCACCACTCTGACACTTCGCCTCTAGGACGCCGAGCTGAACAAACGTACCATACCTGACACTGAGGAGGTCCGTATCCAAGGGCGGCGCACCTGACTGACTTGGGATCTGACGCTTGACAACCGCACTTCAACGGCCACCTGCCACCGTCATTGCCAGTCGCAGAGACAGCTCCGACAAAGAGAGCAGTGGCGATTCTATCCAGCAGAGGGGATGACACCCGAACTGGCAGGGGCCCAGAGGTAATCATACCCGACCTAACAGAAGCTTAGAAGTGAGTGCGCGAAGTGGTTATAAAAGGCTCCCTACCCCCAGGAACGAGGTATGTGAACTTTGCGCCATCTAGTTTTATCTTGCATTTGAGAGAATTCTAACTTGAGCTTCGGAGCATTCATACCGGGTTCCCTCTGGAGCTTCCTCATCTTCTCTGTTTCAGACTCCCTATAGCTTTGTTCAGAGGCAAGATCATTAACAGCTAGGACCAGCCGGATTACACACCATCAGCAATGATGATAACTGTTGCAGCGGCGGACTTCAGTTGAAGTCCTCCCTCTCTCTCTCCCTCGATCTCTCTTCTTCCCCTTCCCCTTTCTCACCTCAAAAATCAAAATATAGCCAGTGCAGCTAATTTGGAATTCTGGATTGACTTACTTATCGGATGTGCTCAGTCGTGCATCCAGCTGCCATCAAGCCAGGACAAATAAGTTGATGCTCGTAATCTCCTTGCCAGCGTTCAACTGTGCTTATTCTGATCAAGGCCTCGTCAGCTGGTGACGAGGATCAAGAATCATTTGTACGCTGAAAACAAGCAAAACAGATGATATCAGAATTCCAGTATTAGAATTTAGACATATCTAATTTAGCGACTGTTTTTTGCTTTGCTTTGTTTTTCTTTTTCTACTTCTTTACCTCTTCTTTTTTATTGTTCAAGAAATTAGGTGGTCTGGTCTCTCTTACCAGAACCCAAAAGCCAAAAAAAGAGGGCTTTGGAGGGCCCATCTCCTTCTCTTTCTTCTCTCTTCCTGGTATCCCTTGCCTTCCCCAACTCTCATTATCTGCTTCTCTGCAATCATCACAACCAAAGTATCTGGAATCTCCCTGTTCAAACCGCTGTTCATGGCAGATGTTTACAGCACCAATTTTCAGAGAAAGGCTTCACTTTTTTTAGCTCTTTTAATTAGAAAACTAGCCAATGCGGTGAGAAAGAAAGTGAGTGGCAGTAGTGTACTTTTGGTAAGGATGAATGATGTAAGCAAACACCAAATTACTGTCTCCAACCTTCTGCTGAGAGAGAGAGGGAGGGAGGACATCAACGGAAGTCCGCCGCCACTACAACAATTACCAGTGTTGCTGTTCGTGTATTGGGAAGTCGGAGAAGATGAATAGTGTTTTTCTCCCAATTAAGGATAGTATGGAGATTAAAAGATATTACAACAACTAAGGGAAGGGGATCTTCGTCTCACGGTCATAGTACAGGGAGGTTTTTGTAGCAAAACAAAGTACAGGGGGTCTTTATCACAGACCCCATAGTGAAGGGGGGTCTTTATAATTTACCCTTTTTTAATATAAGAGCAAAATAAATGCCCAGTTGCTCTTAGTGACCGAAATCTGTAATTCCCAGCAATTACCTACAATGCCGGAAAGGTGTGATACGAAAAGAATTTTGACAAAATCCCAAACCGATTATTAATCAGGACATAAGTGGGGTAATGTTAGGCTGCCTAAGGGTTGGGTCTGAATTGGGTCTAGGTATAACCAGTCCCAAACCGATTATTAATTGTGACAAAATTAGAACCATTTCGGCTAATAGTTGGGTAAAATTAGAGCCATTTCGGTTAATGGTTGGGTCTATCAGGACACAATAAACCTAGCTATACTAAAACTATCTGTTTAGGAATGGCAACGACCTGCCTCCAATTTTGAAATTAACCAAATCCCCATCCCTGATCCCCAATGGGGATGAATTCCCTGCCAGGACCCGAATCCTCGAATTTTTTTTAGATAATAGATTTTTTTTGAAAAATAAATTTATTTAAAATAAATAAAAAATTTAAATTATAAATAATGTTTTAAATATGTTTTGATATATACAATATAAAGAACATATATATATATATATATATATAATCAGGGCCGGGTGGGGCGGGGACCTCAATCCTCATTCTTGACCCCAACCTCGATCCCCCATCCCCGCCCTGCAAAACAATCCCCATCCTTGACCCCATCGGGTCGGGGAAGGGTCCCTGTCAAGGATGGGGAAATTTGCCATCCCCATATCTGTTTATTCAAATAATTATTTAAAATTTAAATTTTGATAATATAACTTTAATAACAATGATACAAAATACTAAAATTATTTTTACATTAATAAATTACATATTTTACTAGTATTATTTTGTTTATTATCTATCAAAATTATTATTTCAAACAAAAATATGATAAAAAATTATAAAAGAATTATTGTATATTTAATAATATAATCAGTTATGGGTCTGAACTGGTTTGGGACAGGCAAGAACCGGAATCAACCCAATTATTAATTGGAATAGTTGGAATTGGTTTGGTCAGTTCTGGTCCATCAGATAGATCCAACCCATTGACAACACTAGATAATGCTACTTCAACTCTATTATTCCTGAAATGCCCTCCGATTGTACACGTTTTTACAGTTAATGAAACCTTTAATTTTTTTTTTTGACATGAATGACACCTTTAATTAAGACACCTATCAAATCACCATCGGGGATAAAAGTTGTCCTCCATCCTCATTCCCCAATGAGGATAAAATTTTAAGAATATAAATACTATTTTAAATATATTTTGATATATATATATAAGCGGGATCGAGGCAGGACAAAGACTTCATTCCCCACCCCTGACCTCAACCCCGGTTGAATATCCCTTTTAATCCACGTCTCCACCCCATCCCCGCCCCACCAAAGCAATTCCCATCCCCGATCCCATCGGGTCGGGGGAGGTCGGGTATGAAAAATTGCTATCCCTATTTCCGTTTTAATATAAAACGCCTAGCAACACCAGTACACCACAGTCCTATATACTTTTGCCTGAATATGCTGAACCACTTGCGAACCGGATCCTATACGCTATAGCAGAACAAACCCAATTGTTATTAATCGAGTGTATTGGTGCAATTCAGTACAGCTCTAATTCAACCTCTAATTTAACAAAAAACTTGCTTATTGATCACCTTTGGCCAAATCAAATTCAAATTCGAATTTGGATAAATGGGTACTGTTTATAGCCCTGGGATGGATCCATATTCAATCCAATTATAAATGGATTTGGATCACCTTACCTGTATTGAATCCATACAAATGGATATTATTTGCAGCTAGAAAACCAAGTGAGATGAAATAATCATGCGGAAACACCTTCCCTGAACCATTAAGGCTGCATTTGGCATTCCTTAAAGACTTCTCTCTTTTTTTGCACTTAAAATCTGTGTTCATAGGGGCATTTTAACTTTAAAAAGGAGATAAGTCATTAAAATAAAGGATGCCAAATGCAGCCTAAAGACCCATACATTTAGCATGAGCTCGTAGTGAAATGCGGCAGGTTAACCCAAAATCCAATTTTGATCCATACCCATATTTAGTTATTTTGGATCCTTGTAAAGATTCACCTAAACTCGACTTAATCAAGTTGGGATTCAACTTCCATTAGAATAGGACCCTATAAACTTGCCTGAATTTATCAGTGGACCAAGTATAAATTTATCCTTGAGGCATTTGGATAGGATCCAAAGTTCCCAACCTACTCATGAATCCATTTTCTCCATCCAGATGCCGATTTGGATCTGGCTGGATAGCTCAACAGCCACTGAACACTATAAACCACAAAAGGTCAAGATGCAACAAGGAGGTCTTAACTTTCCAAATGTTTGAAACAATTGATAAAAGTCAATAGGTTAACATCTTTTTATGAAGCTCTGTCGCCTGCTAAACTTGCGTTCTAAATGCTTGAGAAATTAGTGTAACAAGAATACCCTTTAAAGCAAGTAGAAACTGTAGAATAACCAAGGAGGACCATTCAAACACCCTAAGACAAACTGAAAGGCTTTAATGCAACAGCTAGAGGACCTCTTTTATGAGTTCTTCTGTTAGAGACTTGGGTAGTCCCATCACACTATCTGCAGACCCTACCTGCATAGTGCCATCAAATGACTTGAGAAAACAGAAGAAACATAAAACAATGCTAAATACAACCACTATGTATCTCATCACCGATTCACAAAACTGAAGGGCTAATTACTTCTTGGATGAGTAATGACCAAAGCTCACTGGGGGGGGGGGGTGAAGCTTATCATATGCGAGCCTAGGATCATGATATCAGGAAAAATTTTTAGAGCAAGTTTTCTCTCCAACTAAATTTTGGTTGATTAGTAAGCAGGTTATACATGTGGAGTAATATTGTTCCTTAAACCAGGATAAATCTTTACTGATGGGAGAAACCCCTCTTGAGGGTCTTAAGCTTCAGTGTGTGTGTGTGTGTGTGTGTGGATGTTTGTATGTGCACACTGTCCACAAGAGATAAAGGATACCGGCAGAGAAAAGCAAAACCAACCACAGCTTCAACAAAAGGCAATGTTAATGGATGTTCAAGTATCAGGCCTCCGGCAACGTTGAGGACAAGTCCTTCCTCTATCTGAACACAACAGACTAATCAAAATTTAAAAAAAGAAAAATGCAAGAACAACAAATAACAGGAGAAAACAAGCCTTCAGAACTTTTACCAGATTATCAATGACTTCATCTGGTATGTCATGGAAATAGACCTGCACAGCATGACATGATATATTACTCCTTGAAAATCCATGTGAGACCATGATGAGGATTTTGGCAATGCTAAATAACTCTTAATAATCAACAAATTGGTCCACAGTATTGGAAAGATTTGTCGAAATCTCCCCCATTTTACTTGAGGGCATATACAAATCCATTATGTCACTGATATATTGGAGATATTTTGAATTCAATTGATAAATTAAATATCTAAGATTTAAAATTTTAAAATATTTCCAAAACTTTTTAATGTTTTGTTAAAATCAACGAAAATTTTTGATTTTTTTTTCTTGAAAGAACAAATGGGAATTCTATGATTGGATAGTTGACTTACAATTATGAATGTGACCATGATTCAATAAAAAAAGGACAAACAATTCCAAAAGAAGATTCTCAGTCTAATCAAAACATATAGTAACAAAAGAAATAGAAATCAAAATGGCAAGTGAATGGCATTCTTATAGAAGAAAAATGGCTAAAAAACTAAGAGGGAGAAATGCCATTCAACACTATAACTTCTCAGTTGCTTGCTACGTTTTTTAAGTGCAATTATACTTTTTAGCTTCTTTATGTTTTTCAAATATTGTAGCAAAAGAAGTTATATATCCCTGAATTTTCTCAATTTCGGTATGGAGAAATGTCCACCAATATTGAAATTGTGAACCATGGTCAACACTAGTTTGATGAGGAAGAGGGAGTAACTATCAAGATGGCAAGATATCAAAGCTATGAAAGAAACTAGGAAAAAATAGATCATAAATGATGTAATCATGTAATAGAAAAATAGCAGTGTGTGGTTACAAAGAAAGCAGCTATCTCTTAATTTCTTAGACAAGGTTTTGGATATTCATGAGATCATAGTTTCTTTCATCTGTAGCAGTATTATTGTTATGAGATTCACAAGATGCATATATAAATAATTAGGTCAGTGTCTACCATTTAATAGTTGTATCCCATCTAGGGCTAAAAATAAGTCGGATCAGATCGAATTCAAATCCGAATTTGATCTGATAAGAGCCAGATTTGGATACCTCTCTTGATCCTAACAAATTGGATCGGACCAGAAAAGTCAGTCTGTTTAGTTAATGGATTGAATTCAGAAATAACTCGATCTGATCTGCCATGACCGAATTCAGTCCGTTAGTTATGAAATATCATATATTATATATTATTTATAAATTATAATATGTATATTCTATATATTGTTTATACTATATCACAATTTTTTTATTAAAATACTAATCAAATCGAATATCTGATAAGATATTTGAATGCAAATTCCAATCATACTCTTGAAAATCCAAAGGATTTTTATCGGGTTTGGATTGGTCAGATTTTTTATTGGATTGGATCAGATATACCATTTACCGAATCCGACCCGATCGGCTTGCAGCCCTAATCCCATCAAGGAGATCTCTCACGCCAAACATAAACCTGATTTTATGGACTTATTTATTCATCTTATGTAACTTATTGGAAGGGTTTCAGAGTATTCTTCCAACAGTACAACAGAATTGATTAATATATTGAATAGCTATCAATCTATTAATCAATTTCATTGTAAGGTTGGAAGAATACTGTGAATATCCTCATAAAAAGTTATGTTCAATAAAAATGCACATTTTATCATAATAAAAAGTTGTAAATTTCATTAGGTTGTTACCAGAACAAAACAGTATATCTATACATTAGTTTCATAAAACAGGAAATTATCTTTTTTGTACACTCATCGATCTAAGAATACCCTAAAACAGTCACAAACGTTTTCGTTTCAAGTAACCATATATGATACATGATCTAGATAAGATGGTAAATAGAAATGAATGAGAAATTATAACCTCCGCTTTGTCCCATGCTCCTTTCCTTGTTCCAGTCTTAAGGTTGGTAACAATAACAGATCCCACTGTTGCTGCATTACCACCAGAATATCCTGCAATCCACGTGTATTACAACCATATCCAGCTAGGAATCATGACATAAAGAAGTTAAAAGGAAAAGAAAAAATCAGCAAACCTTTGATGAACCGTCGTGCTTCTTCCTTGCTGGATGGTTTTTCTCTCACTTTCCCTTCAAAGACCACCACCTACAAATCAATCAAGTAATGAATTTTACCAAAATAAAGACTCAATAAGCTTCATTTATCAACAAATCAGAATACAAGGAACATAGCATCCTAGATGATATTAATAAACAACAAATTGTGTGGTATTAGGCCATCTATGATCAAGGATACCTGGGAGGGGAAAGAAGGTCAAGCCAACCTAACATGCAGAAATCAGGCATCCATAAACTTATATGGTAATTGGTAAGTGGAATATTTGTGTTGAAATCCACATTTTTGAACATCTATAACAATGCATTGCAGGTGGAATCAACTACTCGTAAGTTCCTTCAAGGAGATCTTCTTGGTGTACCCTTTCACCGGAATCACCAGACCTATACAATACTTCAAGTAGGTAGGACAGTTTTTCTCCGTCCACTATCCAATGCCAATATATATATCAAAGATATGGAATTGCATATGCAGTTATAACTTATAACTGCAACAGATATGGGAATATCGTCTATTGAAGAAATAAAATAAAGTAAAAAGTAGACACACTAAGACATTTATAATATGCATACTATTATACTACTATGCACAATAAGTGTTGTCAGGTAGCACAAGCTTACTTGGAATTACCCATGTCAAGCTGAAAGAGGATTTTCCACATGGTTGATAAATGCTACTCTTGCCATTCATCTTATTTATAAAGCAAGATGTTTCTGATCCTCCTTATAGAACTGGAACTTTACACACCTGACTGGAACCTAAAAATATGGTGGAGCACCATAATACTAGATATAAGCTTGTGCTACTTGACAACACATTAGGTCGGCATAAGAGGCAACCTGCTTCCGCAGACCTGGCCCGAGTTCAGCTAGCAACCTGCCTAACATGCCGGATGACCTCCTCGTTCAGCGGGTTATCATCTCCAACTTCCCCGGGATCACGACGCCACGTTGGAAGAGCCGACGGACCGGAGATCTTGGACGCACTTCGTGAGCTTCACGGCAGATAGCCTATATAAAGGCATCCCCATTCACAGAAAAGGTACGTGCATGATTTAGCACTCAGGCTCTCTAGCTATCAGAAAACTCCAGTTTGCTAATTTAAGCATCGGAGTGCCCACACTGGGTAAAATAGCCTGGGTACTCTGATCTTTTCTCTCTTTCCATATAGCTCAACCAAGCGACCTACCTAGTTTGGCGTCCAAGTTGCCCTCCAGCAGGGAGCTACCAGATCACGCACCATCAAAGTGCAACACTGGCAAGACAGAATTTATCAAATTGGGTAAATAAAGAAGAAATTGGGGTGTACTTGATCAGCAGTAATTAAGAATGTTGGCTCAGCATCATTCTCTTTATGATCAAAAGTTTGGAACCTTTGAAATGATGGCATTTGCCTGAGAAGAAATTTCCATTCAACTAAGGTAAGATATCTGAATCCTTTCCTCCACTATTCCTAATTCTCACAACTACCTAGAAACAACACAGAAAACAGTCTTCCTTTCTGGACAAAATAAAAACGAAAAAGATGCTGGAAGGAACTGCAATCAAGGTTGTGAACTTCAACCAATGGTCAATAGTTTCTAATTTGCAATCTCATTTCATGAACAACCCATTTTTGTAGAATCGATCATTTTCTTTTTTGAAGGATAAAGAGAAACTTTCATTAAAGGTGCTGCAAAGCTCAATTGTAATGGGTGTTGTATTGTGACACCAAGACCTTTTGTAATTAAAGGTGTTCACAAAAATCATGGGGGTAATATCAGCATGGTTTATTTTAATCTGATTTGGTATCTGACTCTTTGAAAGCTGAGATTTTTCCTTTGCATCTAAAGTTGACATACTGCCCAGGTTCGAGAAAGTTGAAAATTTGCATGAACCAATGGCAGCACTTGTTAGGAGTAACTTGGTCCAAGAGGAAGATCAACAAAAACAGGATAAGAAATGGTCTAAGGACTTGAATCTTAACAGAAAACATAAAGCACAATGGTGGGATGTAGCTGACCTCAAAAAGTTAGGATGAAAACTGAGTTGAGTTGCAAGATGCCATCATCTAGAAGCATGATGACCCAGGATCTTGTCCCATCATATTAAAGAGACTAGATCTTTGCATCCAAACTCCATAATGAACAGCTTGTTCAAATTAATTTGAATCTTGGCTGATGTAATAGCTAATAAACTTGCTAGGGATGATGTAAGCATAAATCATCTCTATTGGTGTTCCACATTTTTGAACTAGCTTGTTTTCTTAATTGCAACTTCTGTGAGTGATAAGAAAAGGAAAAAGAGGAACAATATGGAACTTGGACTGTGTGGTAAGAGCTACAACCAAAAATTGAGACCTTCATGTCTCATTGTTCATACTCAAAGGGCAGATTGGAAGAATAAACCCATCTCTTTCCAAAAAGCAATAAAAAATATGATGTATCCTTGGTACATAGATAGCAGAAGACTACATTACATTTGGTACAAATTGTCAAAATGAAAAATAACAGCAGAGAATTGGCATATACTGTGTCAGCTGTAATTAGGAGTGTTGGTTCAGCGTCCTTCTCTTGATAACCAGCAGTTTGAAGCCTTGCTATGATAGCATCTGCCTGAGAAGAAATTTTCATTCATAAGAGACTTGAATTGGAGTCATGATGCTACAATCAGAAATTAGAGTAAGATAAACCACATAATAACCCATGCATGGAAGTGCTAATAAAGGAGAAAGAAAATGAACAAAGGATACTTTGCTAAGGTATTGAGAACTAGACTGAGACACACCAGAATCTGAAACATATGGTGGAAGTAGTAGAAATAGTCAATCCAGCATATTTAGTGAAAAAAAAAATGTTACTTTTCCTACTACTGACCAAAGAATAGTAAGCAATACTCTCAAATCCCTATGCATAAATACAATCAAATTCAAGTAAGAATCATGAGAATCCTATCCAACAGTGATAAGACACAGTCCACCCATATTACTGAAAATATCATCATCAACACTTCGTAAAAATAGAGAATTTGTACCTTTGCCTCAGCTAGAGCCATTACTAACTCCTCTGGCTTTTCCTTCCGAATTCCTTTCTCATCTATGTCTGCAGTCTAAATAATAAACTACTTTAAACTTCTGGATTCTGGAGAGATGGAAAGAAGGAATATTTTATGCAGGGATCATACCATTATTGTGAACTCATACCCCATTTCAGTTAAAATATTCCGACGAGCCAGTGACTTGGATCCCAGGATTATCTGTTTCATGGAAAATCATATAAAAAATATTTAGAAATATACATGTCTAGCATTGAATTCGCATTCAAGACTTTTGGGGTCTTGCAGATACATAAACTACAACCTGAGGATTATACTCATCTAAAACTAAATTGGTGGAGTGTCTGTATAATGCTAATCTCTGGGTTGTCCATTCCATTAATCTGTTTCACCATTGAAACCCTCCAACGTGTTTGAAAAGAAGGTCTCTTGTAAATGCCAGGAACATTTCAACCAGGATTGCCAGCAATTTGTTGATTCATGACCAGTGATCGCATTTGATGATGCCAGTTTATTATTAAGGCTCAGTTTGGAAAGAATACAATTACAAATATGTACACGTTGTACAGTATAAATACATAAAAATATAAGGTTTTGCATTTGTATTCCTTCCAAATTGAGCCTAATGAATGGAGTTTAGCTGCCTCTATTGTTATATGGAGACAAGTAGTTCAGCTAATATAGAATCTTTGGAAATTAGCAATTTTTTTTTTCTTGATAGTCAATCTTTAGAAGTTATCAACAGGTTGTGTTTGAACCCGATGTGTGAAAAATGGTAAATTGTGACAAGGAATTTTCATCCAAATGGTATGTGTACGTATCGTGCAGTTATTTGAGTAAGCTAAAATTAATTATCTACTCATTATTCCTAACCAGTAAAGCAAATTCGAAGAGAATTGATTAAACCATATGTTCTAGTATGAAAGCAGTCAACTCAAGAAGTTAGAAAAGAATTACAAGATGAATAATATAGTAATGTTATCATTTCAGCAAAACGAAAATGTTACAGCAGAAAATGCCATATAGACATTGTAATTGATATTCTGAGTTTCTTCCTTTTTTTTAACATTTGGTAGAGGCAAAATAAGATATTAAGAACAGACAGAATATAATTACGGAGTTGTTGCAAGTACGAAGGACGCTACCTTGAATGAAGCAGTACCTGTTGCCATATCTTTCTGTCTGGCTGTCTCCCTCTCTTTCTTTCCTTCTCCTGTAAGCTCTTCCGTCCGGAGCCAAAAGGAAATCGGAGAGAAACAGAAGGAACTGCTGTTTGAAGCTTGATGTTACGCAAACCCTCTTCAAGTCACAGCTGTACATACTACACCATTTACTTATCCAGAGAAACTGGAACTTGCGCCTGCCTCACCACTCACCAGGGTTTCCAGTTGACCCGGAAAGGCTGAAATCCGGACGGATAGTTCCACCCGAACCGCCTTAGCCACGTCATCTTTCATGTGGCTCAACGTTGGTTGGTGGCAGGACATTAGGACTAAAGTACTAAACACAGAACTTCCCTTTCTCCAAACTTGCTTCCCAAGCTATTTGTTGTTATTTTAAGCGGTTTTGGGAAGCAAAGCCAACGAACGAGTTTACGGTTTCTTTTGCAGTTTCGTCTCCTACGTATAGAACGAGGTAAAATCTCACGCATCATATATCATCTGAAGATGAAAAAAACAACTGTTTCGTTCTTTGTTTTTCTGTGTATTGATAGGTTTCTATGACCCTCTGAGTCCTGTTCATGGATTATCAATTCAGAGATCATATTCTTATATATGACAGGCTCTCTATTCGTTTTTAATTTTGGAGGATTTGATGTGTTTGATATTTTGAACAAGTGATTGGAATGATTTCATAATCCAAATAGATGATTTGATGTATTCCTTAGTGCTCGTTAGTTGGTTCAGTTTAGGCCCCTTTATGGAATCCACTTGGTTTCAACTCACGTTTTAAATGTTCGATAATTGGTCGCACTGAAGGATTCTTTTATCTGTATGGTTTATTCATTGTGTCTTTTGCGGAGGTATGGTTTATTCATTACCCACATGCATGGGCAGCCATTTTGTTTTTTGTCAAGGAATTCCTGCAATTAAAACATAATTTCAAACATGATAGCCTTTTGGGCAGTATCATTTTGCTTGATTCAGTCAGTAATTTTAATCCGATAGTTTCAAGTTCTAGCTTGATAAACATTCATATTTGTGCTATAAAAGAGGTAGGTCATAGATGGGAGATTGTGGGGATTCATTTTTAGATGATCCAAGCAGAAGATTACCAAATTCAGGATTTAACTCTTCTTGAGCTGTTAACAAGGAAGCATAAGAAAAAAACTCTGCATCTTTGGTGACCTTGATCATTCAAAATCTTGCTGATTTTTTTGCTGATATCCATTTATGGTGACTTGATTTTATGCATAAATGAGACATCAGTGCTCCTTTTTAATTTTTTTTCTGTGCTTCGGTGTATGCATTAGTTGTTGTTTCTCCTTGTAAATCTTTTTGCTCTCAAACAGCAAGTTAACTTTGCTATTAACAAGGAAGCATAAGAAAAAAAGCTCTGCATCTTTGGTGACCATGATCATTCAAAATCTTGCTGATACTTTATATCCATTTATGGTGACTTGATTTTATGCATAAATGAGATATCAGTGCTCCTTTTTTTTCCGTACTTCGATGTATGCATTAGTTGTTGTTTCTTAGACCATGCAAAACCTGTACCTTATGAATACATTGTAAATCTTTTTGCTCTCAAACAGCAAGTTAACTTTGCTACTTGATGTATAAGGTAATAATAAATTGCATATCAAGACCCCGCAAGGATGGATTCTCAAAGAAATCAACCCGAATCCCTGCCAACATCTTCTGCAAAACCTGCCATCACTTCATGTAGAAGGAAGAAATCAGAAGACGCCAGTTTCCTGGAAGATTTAAGAGATCATATTGATGAATTCATTCATGCCTCTATGGATGAACACAAAACTTGCTTTAAGAAGACAATTGAGAAGGTTGGTATTTGGTAAGCAGTTGGTCTTGGTCTTGTACAACAAGTAGGTAAATTTACTGTGTTTCTGATGGGAGGTATTTTGGGCTTTTCCAGATGTTTGGGATGTCAAAGATTGTTGCTGAGAGGAATTCAGAATCTGAAGGAATTGAAAGTTCTCTGCCCCTTCAAACAACAGTGGCCAAGTAAAGTATGTTGCAATCATTTGTTATATGTTGAACAGAATTACTTGCATCATGCTGGATGTTGGAAGAGAGATGAATTTTGTCTACTTTCTAGCTTTCATCAAGCTTTTATTTTCATAAATAATTGTTTGCCTGAACATATTAGGCACACATTTTAGGTAAGGATGGAATAGTGTTTCCTTTGGTAGCTAAGGTCATGAGACCCATTACTTGATAGATTTTTGTGTGTAAATTAATTAGATGATAAATATATTTTCTGTGAACAAATTCGGTGATTACTCGAGCCAGCTAAGAGAGTCTTTACTGAGAAGTGAGAAAGGGCGAAACTGATGGAGCCAAAACCAAAAGAGCCAGCAAATGAAGTGACATGTTCCTCTAATGGGGGCCATTATGGAACAGTGGAAATGAAACTAGAAATATAATCCATCAGTGCAGAATGCAATAATTGAGCCACTGAGAATCATACGGACAGGTCCACATCTGTAAAATCAGTCTCTTTGTGCTTCTTCCATCTACTTCCTCCAAATAGAAATGGGGTGGGGACTTTTTTTTTTTAAGCTCGCACCTGCTGACCGTGGTTGCAGCACTTGCGATCAGCCGAACACATCAATGATGATTGATGAACTAAAAAACGATATTGTGGTGTATTTAATTTCACTCTTGACAACCTTAGATTTTACCATTAAATCAAACAATGGTCCCAAATGCTCCCTAAGGCTGTGTTTGGTTTGAAAAAAGAGTTAGAGAAAGGTAAGGAAAGTCCATCCAAGGTTCAAAAATTCAATACGATACAGGTGTTTCGGGAACTCACCCTTTTTAATTAAAAAAAAAAAAACCATTTTTTACTCCCCAAAAACCAAAATTTGAAAAAAAAAAGTATTTCTGTGTGTTTTTAAGTACCAATACACCTCTGCCAAATTGAACCATGAGTCCATCATTCTTATTCTTACCCATTACCCCTAATCCGTGTAATGACAGTATTTGATCCCAAGTCTTCGCTAGACCCAGCCAGATGACTTACCAACTGAGTTAGCCAACTGGCCTTTTTGCTTGGTAACTAGCATAAATTTGTGAAATTAAATATAAAAAATAAGAAATGTGCACATTATAAATTATAATTAGACATAAATGGAGTGGACGAGTGGTCACATTTTTTAGGGCAACTGTATTATGATTAAACAGATCCGACTTAAAATGAATTGGATTAGTGCTATCTAGGGATGCCAATGGGTCGGGTTAAATGGTAAACCCGGCTTAATAAGGTTGGGTTAAGGTCAAGTATATTTGGTTTAGGGTCGGGTTAGGGTTTTGATTCTTTGACCTGAGTTGGGTTTGGGTTTTGTCTGACCTGCCCTGCTAGATCATGATACTTGCATATATACGAAGTATTGTTGCAATTTTTTGATTTCTAACTTTATAGGCTTAAAGTTTATAATTTATTTATATGTTGTTTTTGATTTTTTTCTTTTCTTAAATAGAAAAAAAATAACACCTTAGAATCTATAAAAAAAATTTTCTTACTTAGATTAATGTATTTTATGTCTTCAAAATATCTTAAAAAAATACATTTGAAATTATACGGGTCAAATCGGGTTAGAATCAGGTTAAACCCTATCGGGTTGGGTTCAGGAATCATGTCTTTTTAGGTCAGGTTGGATCTGTTTTGGGATGGGATATGGAGAGTTGGGTTAAGGTTGAGGCAAACCTATGTTGAACCCGACCCGTGGCATCCCTAGTGCTATCAATTGGTTCTAGTCTAGGCCAGAGAAACGCCTAATTCCAGCGTGATAAGCAAATGCGCAGAACCAGTTTCTGAACAAGACCCTCCAGTGACTCACTAGTCGCTAAAGACCAAGCATAATTAATAGCTATACTGATTTAAAAAAAAAAATGACAGCTATATACAACGGGAAGATGGGCCATAATGGCCCATTACCACCAATTGCTAGCCCATGATTAGACACAATGTTATGGACACTCGGACTTTTTAGAAGTTGCAGGGCTCGACTTAGTTTTAGGAGAGAGAGAGGATAGCCATGAGGTCATGAATCATCAGACACGCTAAGGCACCTCTTTCTGTAGCTACTATCGATACAACTTTGGAAAACTAACTGATGGTTGCTCAGTTGAATTCGCATCTGTGCCTCACAGTGCAACCGACGGCATATTTCAATCTTGTATTAGGAACATCTCCCAATTACAACTAAAGGAGATGGAAGATGTTCTCAATGCATACTGAGATGTACACATGGGCACTGTGGGGTGCATTCTATGGGGTGCCAATGTGAACTTGGTAGGATCTATGGCTAGTTGCAATGGAGTTCTCTCATCAAATCCCATGGTTTGGGGATGGGCCATCCCTATGCAGGAAATTAAGGGTTTCATAAGGCAATTTCCTACTAGAATCATTCTCATAAGACATTTTTATTATATACTATAAATATAGAAAAAATCTGAAATTATTGTACTAAAATGTTGAAAAACAAAGGGAGGGAACGGGATCTGCTCCTCACACATGGGGTACCTCAAAGGTACATCCACCATGTATTGAGAACATCTCCCGTGAATAATAACTTATAAATACGGGAAATGTTCCCAATGCATGATATGATGTGCATGTGAGGTTGTGTGAGGCGCCCTGTGTGAAGAGCAGATCCCATCTCCCAAAGGAGTAGGTATTGGTAACAGTCAGTACACTTAGACTATGGAACATATTAGGATGCCATACTCTCAATTCTCAAGATTCATACACGAATTTTTCTTTCAGGAGATCCATGCATGGATGATTCAAAATCACAAGATCACCCCCCCCCCCCCCCCCCCAACAGCCCAAATCATAAGCATTGATAGTGTTGTAACGGTTTTTTTTCCTCCTAAAAAAGCAGTCTGCAGTTTATGATTTGATGATGTTTTTCATTTTTTCTGATGTGATAAATTGATGGAAATAAAAAAAAAAACACTTATAGTACTGTTTGAATGCTTGTTATCCATAACACATTACCATTGATGTGGGGTAAAAGAGTAATTTTAACTATATTGTTTTAGTAAAAGACAAACAAGGGACTGAGTGATATAAGGTGTCATGCAGAGAAAGAGAAAGCTCCAAAAACAGTGAATGCTGTTTGTTGCAAACAGCCAATGCCTTTCTGATTTTGGAAACGAACCCATAACTTGTCTTTCAAGATTCAAAGTCCACTTTTCAGAATCCATCATTTGATAGGTGGCATCCAGAAAAACATTTACAGATAAAATCAATATAAATCAACATGTAGAACAGCAGAAGTATATTTAGATCATTCCAATTATGTACCATTTTTATAACTCTCATCGAGTTAAATCGAAACTTTTGATTAGATACAAATACTTCTTACCAAAACATACATGTTGTATTAGAACATAAGTTTCTTTGATGGGGGTAGAGGGATATTTGCAGATCTTTAGTCCTAATAATCTTTAAAGTGGGACCGATTGAATGGTAGGTTCTGATCATCTTGGGAGGCGTTCTACGACGCGAATTGTTTTACTTGCTGCCTGATTCAAAAACATCTGGTTTGAAAATAAAATGTTTTTCAAAACAAAATCACAAAAAATGTTATTGATTATGTATATGTTTTTTGTTTTTGATTTTTTTTTTATTTTCAAAAACATGTTTTCATATGATTATTTAATATCATGTTATATAAATCATATAATTTCATTATAAATTTTGTTTTTGTTTTAAAAACCATTATTTTGATGGTTTCAAAAAGTTTTTTGAAATAAAACTAATTTGTTTTTTCTTTGAAAACAAAAACAGAATTGAAGACACATCTTTTTGTTTTTTGTTGATGTGAAGATTCCAAAAACAAATAAAAAGAAAAATATTCACGTTGTAGAAAGCCCCATCTTTGTAAAGTTATGGTGCTCAGGAGCTAAGCTTTTTATCATTCCAAAATTCTAAATGTTAAAGTTGAAAATGTAAATGCCAATCTACTTGATGTCAAATTGGTCTGAGGCATACGTGACCTTGAGGAGACATAGGTTCAAAATTGCAAAAAGGCGGGTTCACATGGCGTGCAAGTGCATCTCTTGAGTATCCTATCACGGGATCACATCAACACCTCACAGAGCACACCCCACATATACATTTCAGTGTACATTAGGAACATTTCTCATACTTGTTTTGGGAGACATACACAATACACAGTTGGTATATGCTGTGGAGCACCAATGTAAACTCTCCTATCACTACCCCACTAACCCAATGACTAGATCTAGCATACAACACCTATGCGATGGGATAACAAAAAAAAATATGAAAGCTTGTTGGAAGCATTTGTTAGCAGCGTATTTGGCTTCATCATAACCGCACCTTCATCACATTAGGGACCATTTAACAAGTAAACGGTTCAGATTCTGTTAAATTCCTTTGCGAATTTCATTTGTTTTCATGACTTTTTCTTGGCAAGAGAAAAACATGAGAATTATATTAAACTTTTAAACATAGATACATCCATACCATTTTGAGGGAATTGGAACTGATAGAAATTCAATCGTTACAAGCTTTATAAGCTAAACCATGTGCCAACTCATTTTTCTTTCTATTAATATATTTTTATACCACATTGTTCCAAAAACGATACCTTTCTCATATTTTCCACGAGACCTACTAGAAATGCTTTCTATTCCACATCAGCTGCATCACAAACCTTACAAAGGAATTCTTCTGCTGTTAGCACTTCGCAATCATTTGCTATTAGCAGTTTAACACATAAGGATGTCAGTTGGATTGGGTTTGGTCCAATCCAACCGAGTCGAATGTGAGTTCATTACAAATGGACCATGTCCAATCCAATCCAATGAATATTTTGGACCATTTTGGATAGTCCAATTAGACCATCTAATCTGTTTAAATTTGTTTTAATTTATATTGGTTCTAACTCAAACCTAGTCTATTGACACCTATATTTTTATCTTTTATCAATGAACTAGATATTGGCTCAATCTAACTCAATCCAATATAAATTCATTACGGATGGACCAGATCCAATCCAATCCAATAGATACTTTGGAGCATTAAATCTGCACTGGTCCAATTCAATATGTCTTGTTGGTCTGTCCAATCTATCTAAATTGATTTTAATTTATACGGAGTCCAATCCAAAAACAGTCCATTCACACCCTTATTAGCACATAACCATATGTTGCTTCTACTGTATTTGGCATATAAAATCTACCGTATATAAACATATATCATACCACACTATTACATCATGTTATATATGGTGAGAAGAGTTACAATGTTCAATTGTTTTCACTAGACCTCAATTAGTTGATTCGGATAAATGGCTTTATTTTCATGTAAGACCACGTTCCTAGCATCCCATATATATCACACTGATTATTAATAGTATTTTTATGATGGTTGTTTTGGATCTTTTGATTCGCTTCTCAGCCCAAACCAAACTATAAGAACAAGAGAACAAAAGATGATGAGACTTTAGTCCCATAAGGACCGGGTGGTATGCCGTAGATCTAAGCCATTGGATTAGTGAATGTTTCCTATGCACGGCTGCAGTGGCTTGTTGAGAGTAGACTTGAATTCAGTTATAATACCTTGTTTGGTGGTTTCTAATTAAGGGCAATAAAAGATAACAGTAGGGCTGTTAATAGGTCGGATTCAGCCGATAGATTTAAATAGATTGGGCCGGTTTTGGTTCCTAGAACTGATGGATCGGTTTCAGGTCTTAATATAAGGTCCCAATTGCTATCAGTTCAGAACCGGTTTTACCTAGTGCCGATATATATATATATATATATATATATATATAATAAATTATATATATAATATAATGTATAATATATAGAATATTAAACATAAATATTTATTTTTTATTTATTATAATTGGATCTGTCCGGTCAGACCTGAATGTCCCAAGAATTGATTAGTTCGGTTCCAGATCCAAAAAATTACAGACTCGATTAAGTCTAATTTTGGTTCTGGATCCTCAAAATTTCATGTCGAGTCGGTTCTGGTTCTAACTAGTTCCGGCCTACACACGACCTGTTTGACAGCACTGGATAACAGTACCACTCCCCCCTGTTCGATTATTATTTTGCACATCTGTTGCATTTGTATTGTATTTGAAGATGGGGCATTTTGTAATTTGAACTTTGGCTATTTTCAATTAAAAGGGTGCCTGGTTTATCAATAAATCCTCTACTAGGACCCACAAAGACAAACGGCAACGGAGGGCCACGCGATTACACTCTCAAAGCAAGGGAAATCAACAACAAATTAGAACATCTACCCACACAGGACTTTCTATCTGGATCTGCTTCTCTTAAAGTGCTCCTCACACCGGGAATATTTCCCTATTTTGTATTTTTATTCACAAGCAGATGTTTCTAATACATAGTTGGATAAGGGTGATGTAAGGTTAGTGTGAGGTGCACTCTATGAGGAGCAAAGCGGTTGGGTGAATTCACTAAGGTGGTATTTATTTCTATGTTTATCTCATAGTATTTTATTCATACATCATTATTTTATATCATTATTTCAAATTATTTTATCCTAAAATATAAAAAATTTGTCAATGATCAATTATAGATTATCTCACAAATCATACAATTTATATTCACAATTCAAGTTGTGTAATATGGATTAACCGCCTTAGAAGACAATCCGGATGGGATTCTCCCTATGTTCAATTCAATTGTTTCCACGGTTGTCCTTGATTCCCTGTGCCTCCTATCCGACAACATGATAGGAGAGACTCTGAAACTATATGAGTATGCATTTGGTTTTCTGTTTGCTCAGTTACTCAAGCACTCTACCCTCTCATACGATCCATTTGTCCCATGTTGGTACTATGGGATGCTAATGTAAGGTATCCCACATCGATAGAATGGGATGCTGCTGTGAGGTATATATGTGTTTGGATTCCCTCCCTCTAACAACTAGCTTTTAGAGATGAGTTCTCGTAAGGTACATAACAAATGTTATCAGAACCTACACTATGCCTCCCAATAGCAATCGTGCGGCACAGGTGGTGATGTCAGTATTGTAGTGTTCGACCGGGACTAGGTGGACTAGTGCAAAGCCGGCCTACATGGACCCCGGGACTGTCGAAGCATGGTGGGATGTTACAATCCATTTGTCCCATGTTGGTAGCATGGGATGCTAATGCAAGGTATCCCACATCGGTAGAATGGGATGTTGTTGTGGGATATATATATTCTTGGGTTCCCTCCCTCTAACGGTTAGCTTTTAGGGGTGAATTCTCCAAAGTCACATAACATAAATGTGAGGTATCCCACATTGGTAGAATGGGATGCTATTGTGGGGTATATATGTGCTTGGGTTCCCTCCCTCTAATAACTAACTCTTAGGGATGAGTTCTCCAAAGTCACATAACCAATGGTATCATCTACACTATGCCTCTAGGTGGACTAATTTAAAGCCAGCCTGCGTGGGCATCGGAACTGCAGAAGCATGATGGGATGTTACGATCTATTTGTCCCATGCTTGGGTTCCCTCCATCTAACAGCTTTTAAGGGTGAATTCTCCTAACGAAGATAACCATGCTACCAGGGACAAGTGGATGGTAACATCATCATTCTTGTCAAGAAGTATGTTTTATGATTTCGCTTCGCAGCATTCTCGTGTTGTATCTCATAGCCCCTGTACTCCCGTGAATCCGTGCAACCCCACGAGTAGCTCCAAACACCATGGTCGATCTTCGTTGTCCAGTTCAAAGGAATCTACCCTAGTCCTCGATTCGCTCACTAATTATTCAAATTAACACTACAATTAATTTATACTCAGTTTGATTGCTTCAAGTATGTAAAGATTAGAAACGTTTTCTTTTTTGTTCCTTTAACAAAAGAAATTTGTATATTTTGAGAGGGAAAAAAAGTTGGAGATAGAGGAGGTCTCCGTTCAGACTTCAGAGAATTCTCCCCAGTGGAGACTGGAGAGAGAGGACGAAGTCTAACACGAAGTCCCATCCCAAATCTCATGCCCACCCTAATTGACGAACGGAGATGATGCCAGCTTGCGATTGCGATTGCGATTTGCGAAGCTGTATCTCTTTCCCCTGCAACCTTTGATGATTCCCTGATTTTTTGCAGCATAGGTCGTACGCCGTACCAGAACTAAGTGCAGATCCCCAGGCCATTCGTTCAAGAGTTGCTGGTACTACCTTAACGTCGTACTCGTATGCACCCGCGGCTCATATGCAGCTGGGATTACGATACGACCATTCATCTTCGTGTTGTTAACCCTCTCACTACATTTTGGACCGTCGATCAGTACTATTGGCGAGTATTAAGACCAGATATCGTTTTTCTCGGTGAAGTACATTCCACTCCACCGCATAAATCTGAAATTATAGCTCCATAGCCCCTATAAACCGAGTCCGAATCTGCGCTTAATATAAGGCGCCTCACACCGACCTCACAGCGTGTTCTGCCGTACATCGGGCACATCTATAATCGTATTTATTATTCATGGGGAGACCGAAGTGAGGCGCGCTTTATGAGGAGCAGATCTCTTTGCTATAAACCGCATTCTAGCTGTGTATTTGACATCGATTCACCGTGAGATTCATCCATCTGTACGATAGGGTTAAAAATCTGGGGTGAGTTTTTTTTGTTGGATAAAAAGAGATGAGAGTTTGAAAATTAAAATCACTGGTTTGTGAAGAGGAAACATGAGAAAATCCTGCAAGTTCTTGATCGAAATGGCAAAATCGAAAATCCCATAAGAAACGCATACAGTTGTCAGTTGTCCTACCTCGTAATTTAGGATAAATGGAGTGGCTTTTGCAATGGTCTTGGCAGAAAAATTAGTAAATTACCCCGTCTCCGTCTTGTTTGCAAAGTTTTCAAAAGGGAAAAATTTCCCGCCCCTTCCACTCTCATTTGCCTCACCAGCGTAACAGCGTTGTTGTTTATTCGATCTTTCCTAATCTCTTCGGGTCTCAGATTCCGAACATGGCCTCTCTCTCTCTCTCCCTCTCTCTGCAACTCCCACGGAAGATTTCATTCGAGCTCGTTGGCTTTTTCCTCCGCAAGGCACCTGTTTCAGTTCTTCCTTCGTTTAAAGGACCAAACACGGAGCTCCTGATTAACAAGGTTTTAGATCTTCAAACCCTAAGTGAAATTTATTACTTTTTTCTTCTCTTGTAAATTACTATTGTCTATTGCTGTTATTTTCTGTGCATTCTTGTGACTCTACATTTCAATCTCAATTTTCGTTATTAGATTCTAAGGAATAACGAATACTTAATCTGTTAGACCAAATATATTAATCCATCTCTGTACTTAAGAATCCATTACAGTGGGAACAACATATGGTCTAGAAGACATAGATCTAATACTCTTACCCAGTACATTTATAGGAACAGAAGAGTAAATTTATAACAGTCAAGAGGAACAGGAGAAAATGAAGAATCACAGGTGGAGATTCTTTTTTTCAACACTGCACCTGTCTCTAAAGCAGAAACCAGAAGAGTAGTAGATCTTTATTGTAGTGGATCTGGATTCTATCTAACTAAAGCCTGAGATACTTCAGCCTGCAAGGAAGAGATGAAAATTAACCCTACCAAACGTCAAACCCTAATTTTCTATTCAACTATAAAAACAAGCACCAACATAATTGTCCAAACCATTGGGAAAATTTCTGTTAAAACTGCTGGCTAAATGCTTAGTCCGTAAATCGAAAAGAATTGCTTAATTTGAAAAGTGAGGATCAGATTCACACCCGCACAACGACACAAATTCGAAAGCGAGTAGTCTTAGTCATAGATCAAAGTTTCTTATGGAATGAGATTGGAGGCACAGGAAACGTACAGGTTAGCCGGGGCCAGCTGGATTAGATTTCATGTGAGCTTGCTTTTCGGTTAGGAACATGATAAGAACTTGGGAGAGAATGGGTAGATAGTTGTCCATTAAATGTTCTCTGGTAGAGGAGATGGATTTGAGTTTTTTGTGCCCAATGGAAAGATCGAATAGTTCGATAGAGATCGTAAAGTTTGAGTAAGACTGTAAGAGGGCATCCAGTTTTCCGGCTTTAGCACTACCTCACAAACCGCTTAGTTTGACTGTAAGGCGATGGTAGATCACGATACCAGTGGGTGAATCAAAGAAACAACCCACTTGTAATCGAAACGGATGTGGATTCTTTTAAGGATGTCATAGTTAGGATATAATGGCTGTACAGTATACATATATTGCCACCTTTAACTTGCTGTTGTGTAGTGATGACTCATGATGTCAGCAAATACTCTCCTGACCTATGGATCAAGGAAGAAAAAGGCCCACTTGTATTGACCAGCCATGGATTCTGAACACTGAAAGGAAGTTGAGGGCTTAAATCAATTCATTATGGATTAGTATGTTCATCTTCATAACTGCTTACACTGTGCTAACAAAGGTAAGAGAGAGTGTTGGGACTTGGAATACTACCTTTGTTCTTCTTCGGCAACGCCGTTGCTTTTGTTATTGTTCCCCCCAGTCATCTTGTAATTGGGGAAGGGCACTTTCCCAGACTCGATGTGGTTGAGATCCTCTATCAGGATCTCATAGTGCCTCTTTACTTCTTCCACAGTTTTCCCGCCCACGGCCTTGGCGATATTCTGCCAGCGGTCAGGAGTATCCTTGTCATAAATGGCCAACGCCTTCTCAAACAATTTGTTCTGCTTAGCAGTCCAGGTGGAGCTGGAGCTGCGGGAGAGCGAGCTGGATGCCATCCCTTCTGCGGAATGTGAGTGAGAACTGGTACGTTTAGAATAAGGAAATCGTAGATAGCCTCCGAGAAGAATGATCAGTAGAAGTGGATCGTTAGACTGAGAAAGACGATGGGAAGGCCAACAAAGGGAAACGGCAGAGCTGCTGCTCCCCAGGAAATGGGAAGAAAGGGAGAAGAAAGACTCTGGGCAAGTGATGATGATAGCTTGCCATGCGCGTCCTTTATATACTAGAGAAGGGTGGGATGGGGTGGTGCCAGTTGTTGTGACTAAACTCCTTCGGAACCACAAGATGAGAGGTAAAAGAATCACAGTCTGATGATAGTTTTTTTTCCTTTTTTGTGTTTTTAAATTTAATAATTGAGTCATTTTCATAACAAACAAATATCGTCTGCATGCGATTTTCTTGTTGGGTTATTAGCCTGTTTGGTTTGATATTAGATAGCCCATTAAGAAAAGAGCCTATATGCAGCGGACAGAAACATTAACCTAGAAAAACAAGGAACTTTATTTAGGAAGGAACAAAATAAGAAGTAAAATCTGTCATTTTATAAGGTTTCGTTTGGTTTGGGGGAAGATTTGGGTGGGATGGGAAAAGATCCGATGGGATGGGAAAGTATAAAAATTTGAGAGGAAAGTGAAGACGATGAATTGTGTTCTATTTCATCAAGAGGAAGACGAACAGTAGTTCACCGGCGGAAAGCGAAGACGATGAACAGTGGGGTGCTTTGTTTCACCAAGAGGAAGACGAACAATAATTTGCCAACGAAAAGTGAAGACAATAAACAGTGCCACTGGTCACCATTGAAAAGCGAACAGTGCCGCCGGAGATAGTTGTTCGTCTGTCGAAAGCGAAGATGATGAACGGAAAGGTACTAGAGGGTAAATGATCCTAGTCACCGTCGTTGGTATTTCTTGTGTTCGTTGTTGAGAAGACGATGAATAGTGTTTTTTGTCACCGCTGCTATGTTTCTGGGTTCGAATGGGGAAGGGGAGGTAATAGATCGCCGATGGTAACAGGGAAGGCATTGGTTCTCTCCCTCTGTTCGTCGTCGCTGGTTCTCTACAGTGGTTTCTCAAAATTTTCCACTAGGATCGCACAGTTTTGGTACGACCCCAAATCTATAATTTTAGGATCTGACATCCCACATTTTTATCATCTTATCCCTCTATTTCCCTTAAAATAAATGAAAGAAAAAAAATATTTTTTAAATATTTCCTTTTTCTCATCCCATCCGACAAACCAAACGGAACCTATGGGGTGTGCTTTTTTTTCTTAGCGAAATGAAAGCGCTTTGTTTTCTCATTGGTAAGAAGTTAGCAGCCCGTTTTAGCAAAAAGTCACGTGGTTTATGAGAGAGATCCATTCGTATCTCATGTGGTTACTTATGGGTTTAGCTTAGGTCTGAGGAGGATAAGCCGATAAGGCGATAAGCATGCATTATGTGAAAAAAAGGAAAAGACACTGCAACCAGCCTCATGTTCATGTGAGAGACCGCTTCTGACAACATTGGATTGGAAATTTGCAACGAGATTTGGTGGGTCCCATCGTTTATTCCGATCTAATGGTTTCAAGTGTTTGAGTGGTTTACCGAATCCCAACTAAATAAAGAAACAGGGGGGAAAGGACCAAGGAATGGAAATCCAGCTAAGCCGATCTTCTTTGTAACTATCTAAGCTGATCTTCGTTCCTGATGTATCATCTGCTTTGTCTCTTACAATATGGCATGAGGGTGGCCAAGTTGAAAGTATGATCAATCCAACGGCCGTAGTCCACTATCACGAGCTTGCTACGGCCCCTTTTTCTCACTTAAGTACTTAATAGTGCGGTTGAACTGTAGCAAGTATAAACACTAGTTCCATTTTGGACCTTTCTTTGTTGCGAGCGATCTTACACGCCAGGGAGGTTGTAGATTTGTTTCTTTGTTCCTGAACAACAATCCAAGGATTCTAGCTGGCTAGCCAAGTCCGTACAATAATGGCTCATGTTTTTTTTCACGTAGAACAGGACCAATGGCTCAACGGGTGTTTCTCTTTTACGGGTTAAGACCTTATCGGGTCATGGATGGATGTAGGCGTTAGGTAACACTCAAAAGAGCTAGTTTAGGTATTTGGCAACACTCAAAAGAGCTAGTTCAGCAGTATAACCCAAAAAACTTGTGTCAAAGTCACCTTAAGTAGGGAAAGCAGATGGATGGAGCATAAAGGTCGGCAGAATTTATTGTAATTTTTATTAAGAGGAAAAAAACTGTAAGACATACTTTAGGGGAATAATCAATTTTGATAATAGTACATGAGAAGGAAAAACCATTATAATTCCTCCTTTTTTTTTAACCACTCTCGTTCCTTGGGCTGTGTTTGGTTTGAAGGAAAAATAGGAAAACCCATATAAAATCTTTAAAGTTCCTTTCCTTTCCTAACTTTTTCCTTCAAACCAAACATACTGCAAGAGACAGGACAGAGCTAGTTCACCCACCGCAATTTTGTTCAAGGCATTTTGTCTTTACGTATGATTTATATCCTCTTTTAGTTTATTTTAACTATTTAAAGAGAATGCTCCCTTAAAATCCAGGTTACTTGAAAGCCACTCAGAGAAAAAGGTTTTTAAATATGAAAACGGATACACAAGAACCAAAAACCACTATGGAAGTTTACTGACATTCAATACTGTGGAAATGCAAAAAAGAAGTATAAATGACCTGTAATCCTGTAGCATCGCTAGAAAGGTAAAAGGAACTCTGTTTTTGTCATGTTGGTGATATTAATCTTAAATCACAATTTAGATATAAACAATGGAACCGTTAGACATTTGTTTACATAATGTCAAATTTACCAATCTGGTAACTTGGTAAGGTCTAATTTAGTTGGTTGTAGTGGAGACTTGTGTTGGAGTCGTGCCCCCATAAGGATTAGGGATAAGGTTTTAAATAGTGATACAGGCCGGTACGCCAGTATCGGTGTTTTTTTTGTATTTATTATTATTATTTTTTTAAAATTGGTTCAAAGGGATCAGTTTAAATCCCGATTATCCTTTAAACCATGGCCTGACCTGTATCGGAAAGGCCCTGATATGATACGGGTATTTTAAATCTTCATTGGGGGTATAGGATTTGGGGAAACACTACCTCACTTTGTGTAGAGATTGGCTTCCCATTAGGACAAGTCTGTGCCTACACTATTCCAACTGTCTTTTACAATCTTGCATTGAGAATATCTCCCCATAAAATAAAGCACATAAGCAGGGAGATATTCTCAATGCAAGACTGTAAAAGCTGCTTGAATGGTCTTTGCCCAAACCGAAACCGAATTTCTTTGATGTACCTATCATAAAAAAAGACAAAAAAGAAAAACAAAAGGCATCATAATGTGTAACAAAAAAAAGGCCTCTTCTACTACTCAAAAATTTTAGGAGATAATGTATTATATTAGATACTAATGGAGCCCGTACAATGCACAGCCAAGTAAAGCTTGAAGCAAAAGGAGCTAGTTATGACATATTGGGCTGAAGTGGTTTAAGTCCAATCCAAACATTATTTTTAGGTTGGTTAGGCTTTGTTATTTTTTATTAATTTGTATTAATTATTCTAATTAAAAAAACTCACTAAACAGGTCACGGAAAATGGGTTTAAGGAAATTAAAGTAAAAGGAGTGTTATAATATTTTCAATTGGTCCAGCCGCACTAAGTCCAAACAAAACATTATATCTAATTGGTCTGACCAAAACCCAAGTTTAGGCATCTAAATTTATTATTTGAAGAATTTAAACTATATCGAGCCCGGCTTTAGGACCAGACCCATTCAAAGTTTAACAATCTCAATCAACCTGTCAAAGTTACAACTATAGTGAAAGTGTCCAATTTCTTATGTGTATTATAGTCATTTCAATTTGCACAAAGTTTATGTTATTTATATTAAATTATTATCAATATTAGTGTTAAATAATTGAGCTTTGTTAATATTACTATTAATAAAACTTGTTAAATTCTGTTAATTCAATATTACCCTCAATTTATACTATTAGCAGTAACTTAAATTTAAATTACTATTAAATGCAGTTTAATTAAGTTTTGTAACCTGTTAATAACAGTAATTCAAATTACTGTTAATATAACCTGTTAATTAAAATTATTAATTAAAGTGACCAAACCCGCCGACCCAAGAGACAATTTGCCGACGCGGAAAGCTTCATCTTTTTGACCCGACACACTACTATGGTGTTTACTCGAAGAGCGATCACAACAGCGTGTCAAGTAGATGAACCAATTCGTCCACACCCTACTCCAATCGATAACTCAGTTTTCTAGGAGAATGCCAGAGGTGGACATTGGAGTTGATCTTCAGCCTCTTCTACTTTGTAATGAGCTAACTGTACTACATTGCGACTGATGGCCATGTTAAATCATTGCTTCTTGTTCCAACTTCTAATTGATCCGAGCATCATCACATATCAGTTTTTTGGCTAAATACCTCGTTAGTTGGTATGCTCTCTAGTGGCCTGTGACTCAGTAATTAAAGTGGAGCTCATTGGTGTAGTGCAATCCGACTGCTCCCTGGAGGAGATGATCTATTCCTCTTTGTAAATGGCGAGAACTGAGGAACCCATCCTCGTAGGAAATGATCTGTTCATATTTATAGACGACGGGAGCTGAGGGACTTGCAAGAACTGAATCAGAGAATTCGGGAGTGTTTACCCGGCAGGGTCACTCCGATGGCTAAGTCAGCACTTAGTTGCGAGCTGAAAATAACCTTAGATTGCAAGAGAGTTAGAGAGCAGGGATCACCTCTCACCTTCGCCCTGGGGGGGTGAGGTCTTTATATATTGGAGTCCTTGTAGGTTTGTTGGAGTAGTTCCTGGATTCCCGTTATGACGGGACCTGCTTTCGTGTTAGGTGGGGATAAAACCACCAACCGGTAAGGTTGTCCATTTCCGCCTGACTCGGGGAGTGGGTGAGCTAATATAGCCGTTACAAGTCACAATCCCGTAAAATGCGGGGTACGGTGGTGAGCTCCTCGGGGTTGTCATGCGGTGGTCGGTCTGAATAGGAGGCGAGTTGCCCGTAAGTGGCGAGCTGTTGGTACAGTGCCAAGTTGTCTAAGTTGCTAGGCTATGAGGGTGAGTTGCCTGTGGTGAGCTGCCGGTGCGGTGTCGAGTTGTCTAAGTTGTCAGGCTATGAGGGTGAACTGCTTGTGGCGAGCTCGAGTTGTCTGAATTATCAAGAGGCTACACTTAATTGACATGAAGTGTTAGATGTCATAATGTCATTGGAGGGCCAAATCCGCCCTCATCAGGTTACAACCATGAATATATCTCGTTCACATGAGAGACTATTTTAATTCACTTCTTTTTCTGTATTACCAAAGAGAAATTGAATAATATAAATATGCTTAGTGAGTCCTCGTGCGATGCACGGTTATTCTAAAGCCAGAGTACTGAAACAATGAAATAAAAAGAAAATTATGAAAATAAAATAACAATAATTTATTTTTATTTATTTGATAATTTAGGTGCCTTTCATATATGCATAATTAAAGGAAACGATACACAATTGTCACAAAAATATATTAAAGGCAACAATAGCACATGTTATATAATGTGGTTTTGAGAAATGGGACACACATGTAAAATAATTTTGAAATTTTGAAGAAAAGAAGTTTTTGAAAAAGGGTCTTCTCACACTAATCAAACATGTAAGTAGTTTTGAAAAAGGGTCATCTCACACGTACATGATCCATTTTCATTATCTTCTTCACCCGTAATGTCAATATGGATTTCCAAAAACCTGAATTTCACACAACTTATAATCGGGTTTTGACCCGATGCATTGTTGAAACATATGTAGGGAGCTAACCAGCCTTTGATTGTTCAAAAATGATAAATTATTTTCTATATTTAGATATATTGTAACAAAAATACCGAAGTGAAAGCATAAATCAAGAATCTACCTTTGCAGATTCAATCTCAGAAATCACCTCCACTTAGAACATGTTAAAAAATGACAAAAAGATTCAATCCCACAGATTTTGTTTTTGAGGCAAACGTGAGTACAGGAAGGATCCTAACCGCACTATATGGTGATTAAGAAGCAAGGGTTTGACTCGGTGGACATTGAGCATCAGCGCAGTTGCTCGATTCTACTCTATGGCCAATTACTATGCACTATACATCATACCATCGAAGCTATTGCCGTTCAAACTGTGGTAAAAACAGAGCACTGTAATCAGAGAAGTGATGTTAGAAAATTGATATTAGAGAATCGATAACATGCTCGATCCAGATAGATAATCATTGCTGAACTGTGCCAAAAACAGAGGAAAGTTATCACGAGTAATCGTCTCTCAAATGGTGACAAAAACAGAGCAATACGACTGTGCGATGCTCGATATAGATAATAGATTGGAGTGGAAGAAGATTCTATATGAATGGAAAAACAGGGTGGTTGTGAGAAGGAAAGATTATTAAGAATCCTAATGACCTATCACCTATGGTCATTTCTAAAACTCGATTTCCATCTACGTTCCTCTTTAAAATTTGAATTCCATCAACTATGCTCATTTTGGCTAATATCAAATATGCTGATTTTCGGTTTCCCATGTATATCATGATGCTTATACATGCCCGCCACTAATGTGAAACATGAATAGGTGGAATAGAAACAGAGAAGCTGAGACTTGGCAAATTGGGAGTGGTGGGAAGGTGGAATGGAGATAGGGTTAAGTGAAGTGTAGGAAAAGAGGTTTGGAAAAAGGAAAGGCCATGTGATGTGGACCATCTTTTTATATATATAATATAGATGTATTATTTGTATATTTATATAGTATATAATATTTCCTTTAGTTGTAGTCATCATGTTTATATAGGGTTGGCCATATGAACCCTGTTTTGCCAATCTGTTTTATTTAAAGTCATATCCCCTGTTAAATCATTAATGCATTTATCTTTACTTAATATTTTTGCCCATGTCCTTTTTATTTATTCTTAGCTCTTCTACACATGTCGTTTTTGTTCACATAGGGAATTATCTCAGTCTAATACATGTCAAAAAAACATATTACTGGTAAATGGACTTTGTAAAGGATGACATGATACCCAAATACAAAAGGTTATAAATGCATTTTTCATAGTATTTAATTTTAAATGATTTTCAACAATTAAAAAACAATCCTTTCCACCACGGTTATATTTATTAGAGGTAGTACGTTGAAGTATATAGAAATGGATGATGAAAAGCACACTATTGATTTTTTAAGCGAAAGCATGCCATTAATTTTAATTTAAGTCCCTTGCACAAATTAAGTACATATCAAGCTATAGACAATTTATTTATAGTAAAAACTGCATAGACGATACAATTCACCCCACCCTTCCAGGTTCCAAATAGATAAACAAATAAAATAAGGCCAGAACAGTACGTTTTGATGAAATTTATAGATAAGAGGAATGCTAGTAAACGAATTTCATGGGTCTCACATTGTCGGTAGGGCGAGGTATCTAAGAGTTGCTTGTTTGTTTACTAGAATTCCTCATTCTATCTGCACTGGTGTGAACTTAAATTATAAAATGTTGTCTTTGGTGGAGCCTTGGTCTAATTAAGTTGTTATTTCTTCTTTCATTTTAGCTCGTTTTAATAGTAATCTCTAAACACTACTGTGTGTGGCTACATTTAGCCTTTTTCCCAAATAAAACAAGAGGTTCTTATACCTTTCTTATTTTTTTTTATGAGGTACCGCTACCGGGTAGTGCATGTTGGAGATATTTAGTATCCGTTTGGTTCGTATTTAGAATTGGAATTGAAATCCTCCGAAATCGGAATTGGAATAGTCAATTCTCATAGTTTGTTTGGTTCAGATAAGAATGGAAATGAGAATTAAAATCAGTAGGAATGGGATTCCATTCCCAAAAAAAGGCCAGGGAATGACCATTCTTTCAAATGGAGGAATGGCATTCCAGCAGGAATAAGAATGGGATTCCAATTCTGTTCAACCAAACAGTCGGAATTAGAATAACCCATTCCAATTCCAATTCCAGAACCCTATTCCTACAAACCAAACGGACCTTTATTATTTTACCTTGCAAGCAAGAAAATTTACTTCGATATCTCAACCACAGTTTTGTAATGGGAAACGGAAAATCGGACCATGTATGGGAATCTTTTAGACCCATTGTGAATAGGGCCAGAGGTCGCCGTGGATTGTTCTTTTCATGTTCTCCACTAGAAACCTCAACGGAGGGCACCTTTGGAATAAAATATAGGTTAAACGTTGTCTCAGACTATTGTGCTGGTATTTTACCCGTATACTTTCTTTCATTTAATGTCAGTCTAAGCTCAATATGGGTGGGCTTATTAATAAAAGAAAACAATAATATTTTGAAGTTATTTTCTTGGAAGTATATGCATACACTGTATTCGTTCCGAAACTGTATGAAACAATTGGTGATGTTATAAATGGTTTGACTTCAATAACAGATCTAAGTATTCTCTTATCAGTAAGATAAGAGATCTACCCCTCTTTGTTTTATATTTCACATTGAGTGGATAATTACCAAAGGTCTATGATAAATGCATTTGGGAAAGCAATTTCCCAATTCTGAGGTGGACTGAACACTAAAAATCCCTACTTCTTTCTTATTGATAACAGCCGTTCTTATTAAATAAGCACACTGTCAAACGCTCAGATTGCCATCCACATATCACAGCATCGATTCATTCGTGCAAACTGCAACCGCACTAGGTACGGCAATCTCCTTTATGATTTCTTATTGTTTCTATTCCTTATCAATTGAATGATGGGTTCATCTGGTTCAAGTTTGCATTAAAATATATACATGCTTCTTGTGTTTATCACACTCACGTGTGTACTAACAGTACTAAGAATATTGCCGCGAGAATATCCAGATTGATGTATTGAATTTCTAAAGACATACTCATGAGAAGATATCTTCATCAAGAAAAAGACTGATTTCTGTTGTAAAAATAGATGTGTATGGAGTGAGAAGGGTAAAAATAAAAATCGGGGATGCACTTGATAGGCCGGCTGAATCTCCAATCTCATGTGGCTTTAGGTAGCAAGTTGTTTAAGATAACTTTTTCCCCAGGCTCATCCTGGTTCCTATCTTCCTCAAGCAGTGGTTAGATACACTTCAAGTTAATAACTTTTTCCCCAGGCTCATCCTGGTTCCTGTCATCTTCTTATTGTCACTCGGTATTGCATTGGCTTTAGTTCATTAGTTTAGAATTTGAGAATTAACAGTGGAAAAGAGATCCGGCAAGTTCTCCATTCAGTACTCTTCCGCACTATTTCCTTCTAAACATGGATAGAATATTGTTGCTATCATTGTGAGTAAAAAATTTAGAATAGAAATGTTGAGAAAATGGAAAAGACGTGTGGCCCCATCTGGCAAGTTGCTATGGTCGTTGGGCCGGGATGCTACCCCATGGTGGAGGTTATCATTTGATTGAAGTGACTTCTGCAACTGTGCTAGGAATCTGTTCTGAATAGTGGTCCTTGAGGTACACCGTCCTGCTGTGATATTTAGAATCCTTATCATCTCATGTCTATCTCCAATAGAATGCAACGCATACAGATTCTTCACCTTTCTGTTCTATCAAGAACTTTGTAGATTGTTTCATCTCTAAGTGGTCCTTCCATCAAGTTGGAGAAGTTGGAGCACCTTGCTCGCCCGATGATTTAATTGGAAAAATCTATGGATTCTTTAGCAGGATTCATACTCAATGGGTTAGATCGCATTAAGTCCATTACCTTGTTTACAGGACAGGGAACCAGGAAACCCGACTTTTCAGGAGCCCAAAATGTCCATCCAGACATGGTCAATGCGAACCCCCTTTACATGGAATCTCTGAAAGGAAGGGGATCTTCTGATGGTGGTAGATCAGACGTGATGTTCATGCGTTGATCAATACGAGTCATACAATCTTCGTAGGGAGATGATAGATATTTGTTTGTGCACCTCTTTGGATAGGTTTTTGGTACCCAATGATATGGAAATGTTGGGAATCATGTGAGGGAAAGTGCTAAGTTGAGGACCAATTTGTGGTTGCTTATATCAGTGGAATAAGATATGCTGGAATTGCTGGGAAGAGGACGCCCATGAAGAAATTTTTTGGTGGGTACATGTCTTCTTTAGCCATTAGCTCCATCAACATGTATCGAGTTTCATGGTTGATTGGTCGTTTTAGATCATGTCATGGATTATTGGAAAATAATCTGTTTAAGAAAAACAAGGCAGGTGTGTATATTTTGTATTTCAGTTCAGGTTGTGCCGTAGAAGATTACCGCACCTTCGCATCAGTACAATGACACTGTTGACTGGTCATAGAAGATTCTTTAGGGGCCCCATGTATGATACGCTGGTCCTCAATCCTAGTATCATATGCTGTTCTTGTACACTTGTCCTCGAAAGTACAAACTACAAAGCAAAAGAATTTTTTTCCCTCCTAGGATTAATCGTGCATCTTGTCTTTAAGTTACGAGAAGAGGAGACGGCAGTTCACTCTATTCTTTTCTTTCCCTCCTTTTTGATGATTTTCGTTTCTAAGAGCTGCTTTTATCTGCTAAGTACATTCCCATGATTGGCACCACAAAGTGTAGCAGAAACCAAGGGTTCGTGAGACAGCAACCCATGTTAGACAATAAATTGTGCTGAAATGGTTGAAAGATATGCTGATCGTAGTCCAAGTTAGTAACTTCTAACTTGTATAGTTTAAGGGGCTGTTTGGAAATTTTTTTTAGATCTTTTGGTAGTTCTGTAGACGTATTAAACTTTTGCATTAAGATGTGAGCAGTCTGAATCCCATCTGGTTAAGGTATTTCTTTCCGTGAATTTTTTTACACGAAAATAAAAAATAAAAAAAAAAACACAAAAAGTCCATTTAAAGCTTTCCAAAAATCGCCCGATTCAAATTTTTCATATCTTTTTAGTGCATCAAACCAAACAGAAAAAGACCGAATCACAACCTACCGGACTTGTAAATAATCGACAGAGACCATAAAAAAAACGTACCAAACAGCGCCTAAGTATGTAGAAAATAGAACTCTACCATTATTACCATTATTGGCTGTGGCCTGTGAGTGGGAGGTATATCTTGTGTCAAAACGATGACCATAACTATTGTGTATTTTGGTGCCTTCCATATCTGGATGGGAATGAATATTCCAAGACTCTTTGTGCACATGCGTTGCTTTTATAAAAGGAGAAACAAACAAAATGAAATAAAACTTGAAAGATGCGGCTGGGTTTGTGTAGCATCAGCACTTCATTTCACGAATGCCTCAAAAAATGACGTAAGCCATTAATTAAAATTTATAGAAAGTTGTCAACCATTTTCTCGAAACTTCAGCAAGCCTATATATATAAGAGAGCATGCTAATGTGTATTTTACATATCCACATTTGCTCATTTAAGGCAAAATCCAGAGTGCCTTCTATAAATTTCTATAACATAATTCAAACTTTAACAAATCAGCGATAAAACGATACATTACAATGATATTTTTAATAATAAATACACTTTATAAAACGTAAACCAATGAAAATTAAAAAGATTATTAACCTCTTTAATGTAATTTGTTGAAATTCTGATGTAACGTACTATACAAAACACACAGTAATTGGATTCTTCATTTAAACGAAATTATTTTTATTTTGCGAACATGATTTCAATATGAAAGAAAATCGTATTCCTAATTTGTCATAGTATTCACTTAAATTGGAAAAAAAAACTTCAACAATTGTTTTCTTTTTGTTAAATAAATCTCAGTAATTGAGAAATACATGGCTATTGCAAGATAAATGAATTGAGAGGACGAGATTCGGTTCGGAAAATTAAAATCAATTTTCAATTGGTACTTGATGATGTGCAATCCGGTCGGTCCTATCTGCTGGTTATCTCGCCTCTGACGGAATTGGAGGTACCTGAAACAAGGAAGAAATTGGAGACTTTCGGGGAGGAATCCAGTTGGAACACTCCGAAGCTCAAGTTAGTGCTCTTGAGAAGGCAAGGGGAATGAGGGACTTCAAGACCAGAAAGCACAAGAATCACATACCTCCTTCTTTGGGGGAAGGGGGCCTTTTATAATCACCCTGGTACACTCACTCCCATACCTCTACCAGATCGGGCATCATCACCTCCGCCAGATCGGGTGTCATCATCTCTGCTAGACGCCAGTTCGGGTGTCATAACCTTTGCCAGTTGCCAGTTCGGGTGTCATAACCGCCACTGTCTTCCTCGTCAGGGCCATTCTACCTCGTCTGAGATGGCGGTGGCAGGTGGCCGTTGAGGGCGGCTGTCATGTGTCGGACCCCTAATTAGTTAGGCGCGCCGTCTCCGTGTACAGTCTCCCTGGGCGTCAAGTACGGTTGTTCAGTCTGGCGACTAGAAGCCGAAGTGGTGTACGAGGTGAAGTCTTGAGTTCGGATAGAAGTGTGGCCCGAACTGCCCTGGGGTGGGTCAGCTCGGGTTTTTGCCCTTTGCGCTCCTTGTAAGGCTCAGGACCTCCAAGGGAGAGCTCGGGTTCTTCCATGGGGAGCTCGGGTCGTGGATTCCTTTTTTGGGGGAGCTCGGGACTCCTTTTCTCGAAGTTCGGGTTGTGGGCCCGCTGTCGTGCCGAGCTGGCGCTTTTGCCAGGTCACTCTCGGTTGCTTCCACGTGTCACGTGGCCAAGGGGTCGGGCCAAATCTCCCTCCATCAATTGCCCCCCACTCCCCGTGCCCGAGGTCCGAACCCAACATGGGGAGTTCACGGGATGACGGGTGGATTTGCCTCGTGACGCTTTGGCCTTGGTTTGGAGCTTCTCCGGTCTTACCTGCTTGTGTTTTTGAACCAATCAGGGTCGGCGTGGTTCGACCAGGGGTCAATCCCAAGTTGCGTGCAGCTCACGCGCGGACACCAAACGATTTTAAATTTTCGAACGTCGAAAATGCGCGCTAAACTGACTTCTCCTCAGGGGGGCGCGCAGCCGGTTTTGCAGGGAGCCGTTGGATGGTTTTGATCTTGGTCGTTGATGCGCGAGTACAGTGGCTATAAATAGTGGGGGGCCCCTGGTCACTTTCCTTCGCCTTTCTTCAGCATTCGTTCCTTGAGCTCGCGTCCAACGCTGTCAGCTCGCGTCGTTCTTCGTAGTCCGGTAGCTTTTCCCCGGTGAGTCCTCAGCCTTCTTTTTTATTCAATGTCTAGCTCGGGTAGTTTAGATAGTCTTTTAGGGGGGGTCAGATGCTGGTTCTACAAACCGAGTTGTTGCCCCTGACAGCCTTAGTGAGTCCGAGGCGGGGCCCGAGGTAGAGCTCGAGTTCGAGCCCGAAGGCCGAGTCACCTCGGGTAGCTTGGCATCCACCTCCCGTCGAGGTCGGGTTCCAGATAAGTTCGGGCCTTCCACTATGATGCCCGAGAGACTTTGGTTCTTTATCGGTCAGTATAACCTGCCCGGGGAGTATACTTATATTTTACCCTCAGGCGACTTTCCTTGGGAGCACGGTCCGGACGAGATCGTGATATTCCGGGAGCAGCTTGTTGTCGGGCTGCGCCTTCCTTTCCATCCCCTTATCGTCGAGGCCATGAATCACTTTGGCATTACTGTCGGTCAGCTCCACCCGAACTCCATTCGTAACCTTGTTGGGACCATCTCCCTTTGTTGCGAACACTGCCTTCCATTGGACTTGGAAATCTTTTCCGCCATTCTTATGCTCAAGAAGCAAGCGGGTCCCCTGCCCGGGCGTAGGCAGGCCTACTACTTGTCTCCTAGTCCGAGGTTCAAGCTTTTGCACGATCTTCCGAATAAGGTCCCGGCATGGAAGCGGGACTACTTCGTGGTTCGAAGTGCTACGGGGTGGCCGTTTCCTACCAAGTGGGGATTGGTCGTTCCTGATCCCGGTGCCACGTTAGATTAAGAAACGATGAAGGTCCTCCAGGACTGGGCTCGGCTTGGACTCAAATGCCAAGTCTACCTGATGGAGGCCAAGCTTATCCAGGCCGGCCTGAGTTCGGGTAGGTTTCTTGCTCAGAGGCTTGCTTTTGCTTTGTTTTTTATTCTCGTCTTTTGACGTCAAGCTCTTTTTGCAGGTGTTATGGAGGCAGAGAAGACTCGAGGTGCAAGCTTGTTTGATGGTATGAGGAGGAAGAAGCGAATTGCTAAGCGGGTCCGTGCCGATCCTTCTCGGGTTGCAGAGCCCTAGGCACCGAGAATGGAGCCTCCTGGGGAGCCCGAGGTGGCCCCTCCAGTTCAGGAAGCGGCAGGGGTCCCCTATGCCGATATTTTTTATACCCGGGCTGTGCCTTCAGGCTCAGGAAGTCAGGATGGGGCTGGGAGCATGCTGACGCCAAGCTACGGTCTCCGAAAAAGTAAGAAGGCTATTTGCCCTGAGGAGGTCGCGGCGCACTGCTACTCACGCCATGGTGGTAAGTTGAAGTAGTTTTTTTTTTTGCCGAACTGATTTGTTCTCGTTTTGGCAGGTGAACTCCTCTATCCACGCTCTAACAATCCAGGCGAAGAGGGGCTTGAAGCGAGCGCAAGCTGCCGAAAGGCTTCCCGCGCTGTGCGAGTCGAGCTAACGAGGTCTCGGAGGGACTACGAGGCCTTAGGATTGGTGGTGAAACACATGGCAGACCTGAAGCTGGAGCTGGAGCATCAGGTCGGGTACCTTTAGGATGATATCAGGGAGAAGACTGAGATCTTCTCTCAGGCCATCGAGGAGGCGAAGGTGAAGGCCGTTAACGATTACATCGCTTCACCGCGTTTTGATGACATGATGGTGGGCTCGTACAGAAGGGGTTTCAAGTTGAGCCGATGGATGATAAGGAACACGTACCCCAAGCTCGACATTAGTGCCATAACCACTTCGCGCATCACTCCTGAATGGCTGCTGCAACTGATGATGACGCGGATTTCGAAGACGAAGCGGGACCTTCGGGTATTGTCAAAGTCCCTTCTAAAGGCAAGGAAGATGTACCTCTGGGCCTGTGAGCTCGTTGCCATTTTTAATTTTTTTATTTTTTGGAATGAGGTGTAAGCAAGATTATTTTGCAATGAATAGTCCCCCTTTTTTGGTTAAGTGTTGGGCAGTCATTTTCTCTTTTCGCCGAGCTGACTATGTTGTCGAACTGCTAGACTTAGGCCCTGAGGCAAGTTAACATAGTAAGGCTATACGCACGATCTGTTCTCCACCCAGGTTAGTTAACATAGGCTTAGAATTGGGCCCTGGGCTATGCACCTCGGGATTCATACTCGTGCAACTTGCTTCGTTGATGAGGTGTCGAGGTAATTTTAGCTCGGCATTCTGGCCCTTACGGTGCCGAGGTCCTTGTTAGCTCGGCATTCTGGCCCTTAGGCTCTAGTAGTGGCTCATGGCCTGCTTAGTTTGATAATTTATAGGTAACATCATCTTAATTTGACGATGTTCAATGCCTGGGGTATCTGTTTACCCTTCAGGGTCTCGAGCTCGTATGCTCCCCCGAGTGCCCTCTTTACTCGGTAGGGTCCTTCCCAGTTCGGCCCGAGTTTGCCAACGCCGGGCTCAGGTACCATGACCTTGCGGAGAACCAGGTCGCCAACGCGGAAGTTTTGTCTCTTAACTCTGGCGTTGTAGTACCGAGCTACCCTTTGTTGGTACATCGCGGTCCGGATGTATGCGAGGTCCCTCACCTCGTCAAGTAGGTTGAGGTTGGTATGTAGCTCGTCGTTATTAGTATTGTCGTTGTATGCTTCCAACCGAAGTGAGGGGATTTCGATTTCGGCTAGGATGACTGCCTCCATGCCATAGGTGAGGTTGAAGGGAGTTTCTGCGGTGGTGGTCTTCTCTGTAGTTCGGAATGCCCATAGGACGCTGGGCAGCTCGTTTGCCCACAACCCTTTAGCTCGGTCTAGCCTGGCTTTTAGTCCGTGGAGGATAGCTCTGGAAGTGTGACTGGAAGCTAAGCAGAGCCTTCTTTACCTTTGTTTTTGCTTGATGAAGTGTGACAGGAAGCTAAGCGGAGTCTCCCTTACCTTTGCTAAGTAAGCGATCATAGATGGCTCGCGGGCTTCGTATTCCCCTGTAACTTGGTTGACCACTAGCTGGGAATCGCTGTAGATAACTTTGTGTTTTGCCTTTACCTCTTGCGCCATTGCTAGCCCGGCTATCAACGCCTTGTATTCTGCCTCACTGTTGGATGCCACGAACTCGAAGCATAGCGCGTACTCCAGTTTCGTGCCACTCGAACCGTGGAGAACTACACCGGCTCCGCTGCCCTGATGATTTGAGGTGCCATCTACGTGAAGGATCCAAGGCTCTTCATCCCTGTTCGCGCTCGGCCTAACCAGGAGAGATACCGAACTGGGTGCAACCTCACGAAGTTCGGACTCAACCGGCATAGGAGCACCGAGCTCACCCGAACTAGGAGCCTCGTGCTCAACCGGGCTGAGGACCTCGAAGTTGAACATGCATTCTGCAACAAAATCCGCCAAGGCTTGGGCTTTGATAGTGGTTCGTAGCTTGTATTGGAGGTCGTACTCATTGAGTTCGATGGCCCACTTCGTCAATCGACCAGAGACCTTGGGCCTGAGTAATACTTGCCTCAAGGGTTTGTCGGTGAGGACGATGATGGTATGGGCTTGGAAATACGGATGGAGTTTGCGGGCCGCAATGACCAGTGCATAGCTAGCTTTTCTATCTCTGGATATCTTGTTTCTATTCCCTGCAATATTTTACTAACATAGTAGAAGGGTCGTTGGACCCGATCTGCTTCCTTTACTACTACCGAACTGACCACTTCGTCGCTTGCCGAGAGGTACAGTTCTAAAACATCGCCCTCTTCAGGCCGGGTCAACACTGGGATACTGGCGAGGTATTTTTTGAGCTCGTCAAATGCGAGCTGGCATTTTGGGTTCCACTCGAACCCTTTGCCTTTTATTGCCTTGAAGAAGGGCAGGCAATGGTCTGCCGACTTAGACATGAAACGACTTAGAGCGGCTATTATGTCGTTTAGCTTCTGAATCTCTTTCACATTTTAGGGTGGTCTCATATCTATGATGGCTTTTATCTTGTTCGGGTTGGCCTCAATACCGCGTCGGTTGACGATATACCCTAGGAACTTACCCAAGGTGACACAGAAGACACACTTATTTGGGTTTAGTTTCATGTAAAATTGATGTAGAATTTGAAAGACAGAATGCAGATCTTGTAACAATTGATGCGAATACTGTGTCTTGATGCCATGTCATCTACATAACATTCTATCTTTGTGTCAATTAAGGGTTGAAACAGCTTATTCACAAGCCTTTGAAAAATTGCCCCAACGTTTTTCAGTCCGAAAAGCTTAACCTTGTAGCAGTACAGGCTGAACTCGGTTACAAAGGCGGTTTTTTCCTCGTCGGCCGGGTCTATCCTGATTTGGTTGTAGCCCGAGTAGGCATCTAGGAAGCTTAGCAACTCGTGTTCCGAGGTCGAGTCCACTAGGCGGTCGAGTCTGGGGAGGGGGAAGCAATCTTTTGGGCAAGCTCGGTTCAGGTCGGTGTAGTTGACGCACATGCGCCACTTGTCGTTTGCCTTTTTTACCAGAACAGGGTTGGCCACCCAGCTCGGGCAATGAACTTCCCTTATGAAGTCTGCTGCGAGGAGCTCCTCGACCTTCCTCCAGCGTTCTGTGGCTAAGTTGTGTTTCTTCTGTCTAATGGGTCTAACTACAGGGTCAGTATTGAGCTTGTGAGTTATGAGCTTAGGGTTTATGCCGGGCATTTCTGCTGTGGACCAAGCGAAAGCATCTAAGTTATTGAGTAAGAAGCATACCAGTTCGGACCACAACGGTTCTTCCAGAGATGCTCCGACTTGAAGTAATCTGGCGGGGTCTTCTACCAAGACAGAGATGGGAACAGTTTCCTCTGTTGGTGCAGCTCGCTCCTCATTCTGTTCCACAGGTCGCTCAAATTCGAGGTCGCCAGTTACCTTGGCTTTTCCCTTGAGGGTGGCGATGTAGCACTTATGGGACTCGAGCTGGTCGCCCTGCACTACCCCGATGCCAAAGTCCGTTGGAAACTTTATGGCCAAATAGTAAATAGACACCACGGCCTTTAAAGCATGGGTGATTGGCTGACCTACTATGGCATTGTAGGGGGAGGGGGTCGCGACCACCAAAAAATTGTGACTGAGTCTTACCGTACTAGGCCACGTGCCGACTTCCACGGGTATTGTGACCTTTCCCAAGGGTCTGACCTCTTCTCCGCTGAAGCCGACCAGCGGGGTGTTTGTGGGTTTCAAGTCATTCTCTCGGAACTAGAGTTTGTCGAAGGCTGCTTTAAAAAGGATGTTTGTCAAACTGCCGGAGTCAACGAGTACGCGCCGGACTTCAAAGTCATTGATCTTTACCTTTATGACAAGTGCAACGTCATGGGGGTAGTGGACCCCGCACGCATCGTCTTCGGTGAAAAATATGGGGTCTTCGGTTCTAGGCTACTTTGGGGGATTTTGTTCTTCTCTGGTGGCCTCCCGGGTTGATGCCCGAGCTGCTGCCAAGGTGCATCCTGCTACGATTGATCCTCCAACGATCACGTGGATTGTTCCCCGAACAGGTCTTTCTTCCGGGGGCTGCTTCTGCGGTTCAGCTGGCCAGCTGCTGGACTCGGGAGCATCTCTGTTGTGCCCTCCCTGCCGACCTGTCTTATTACTATTATTATTATTATTATGTTGTACAAAATTCCTTAGGTACCCGCGACGAATAAGTTCTTCTATCTCGTCGCGGAGATTATTACAATGTTTGGTGCTATGACCGTGGTCTCTTTGGAAACTGCAGTACAAGTTTTTATTCCTCTCGTTCGGGTTTCGCTTCAGACGAGGTGGCCATTTCACGTACGGGGCATCTTTGATCGGCATTAAGATCTCGGCTTGCTTCGTGTTCAAGGGCGTGTAGTCCGTCCGACCTACTAAGGGAGCTCGGAACGGCTGGCTTGGCTTCATCCCCTGAGGTGGGTCTTTCCTTCTCCTGTCATCTAGGTTGGAGGTTTCGCCTTCCCTCTTCCTTTTTTCAATCTCGCTTTCAGTCCTTTGATTGATCTCCTCCTCTGTTCTTATGAATTTGTCTGCGAGCTTGAGGAATTCAGCTACAATCGCGGGCTGGTTGACTACCAAGTGCCACTTGAACTCCTTGTGTGTCATGCCCCTCTTGGCTGCCGCAAGCTGTACCACAGGGTCTAGGCGCAGTATCTGCAAGCACGCGTTATTGAATCGTTTGACATAGCCCCGGATGGACTCTCCTTCCCTCTGGACTATTCCGAGGAGGCTCTCCTCGGTCCGGGGACACCGCTTGCTAGTAACGAAGTGCGCGGTGAAGACTTGCACGAACTGGGTTCAGCTTCTTATTGACCCAGGGGCCAGGTTCCTGTACCAGGTGCGGGCCACTCCCCTGAAGGTGGTAGTGAAGGCCACACACATGCAAGACTCGCTAGCCCTCGCCAGGTGCATTTGGCACTGGAAAGCATCGACGTGGTCATTGGGGTCAAAGGACCCATCATACTTGTCTAGGGGAGGGAATTTGAAATCTTTGGGAATGGGAACCGCAAGGAGTTCTGATGACAGGGGGGAGGAACTGAAAGAATAGGGGCAACTTTCACCTCGTCTGAGCTTGTTTCTTCTTTACCTCAGAGCTCGAACAGGATGCGGGTGGTAGTTCGGTGACTTCGCCGGCGTCTTCACTGCTGCTTAGAAGGCCTGGTATTGGCGCTACTTGCCTCGGTGTTGCCGAGCTCGATCGGCCCGGACTGTTTGTAGTCCGCGAACAGGACGCCGAATTGGTTCTCTGCGAGCAGGAGCTTGAACTTAGAATGCCGAGGTGCTTACTTGATTGGCAAGGAGGCTCCTGATCCGCCGGTGAGCTGCGAGGCGGGGGCAATTAGTCTTTCCCTCCTGCCCGGGGATGAGGCATGGCTCCTGAAGGGGTTCTGAAGTTGGGAGGCTTCCCCTCTGTGAAGGCGCCCACCCTAAGGGGAGGGCTTGACCGGCTTCGGAGTAAGGTGCCGAGGTGGGAGTTGTGGTTAGTTCAGAGGCAGTTGGGGGAACTGTTGTTGATAGTGACACTGAGAAATGTGGTGCAGTACTTGCTACTGATGGAGCTGATGTTGTTGGAACTGCTGCATTTGACCTTGCATTGCCCGCATGCACTGCATCAAGTCATCAAGCAGGTTCTGGCTGTTCGCCAGAGGGACAGGGGTTAGTTCGGCGAAAGTTGTCTCGATAGGGGGGGAAGGGGGACATTCACAGGTGCCACCGCACTTGGTGCATTGAGGCTAGGGATTCCGTCCGTCGAGTGGGGGACGATGAACTGTCAGATACATACAGTGGCGGGCTGAGGGTGTTCCCTTACCGCATTCAAGTCGGTGTTGTGCCTGTTGCTGCTGGAGGAAGCCATGGGAGCTAAGGTTTCTTTGAGAGAGAGAGAGAGAGTTAAAGGTTAGGGGAGGCTTTTTGAAGTCTTCCCACAGACAACGTCAAATGATGATGCGCAATCCGGTCGGTCCTAGCTGTCAGTTATCTCGCCTCTGATGGAATTGAAGGTACCTAAAACAAGGAAGAAATTGGAGACTTCCGGGGAGGAACCCAGTTGGAACACTCCGAAGCTCAAGTTAGTGCTCTTAAGAGGGCAAGGGGAATGAGGAACTTCAAGACCAGAAAGCACAAGAATCCCATACCTCCTTCTTTGGGGGAAGGGGGCCTTTTATAACCACCTTGGTACACTCACTCCCATACCTCTGCCAGATCGAGCATCATCACCTCCGCCAGATCGGGTGTCATCATCTCTGCCAGACGCCAGTTCGGGTGTCATAACCTCTGCCAGTTGCCAGTTCGGGTGTCATAACCGCCACTGTCTTCCTCGTCAGGGTCGTCTCTGCCACGTTTGAGATGGCGGTGGCAGGTGGTCGTTGAGGGCGGCTGTCATTTGTCGGACCCCTAACCAGTCAGGCGCGCCGCCTCCGTGTACGGGCTCCCTGGGCATCAGGTACGGTTGTTCAATCAGGCGACTTGGAGTCGAAGTGGTGTGCGAGGTGAAGTCTTGAGTTCGGATAGAAGTGTGGCCCGAACTGCCTCGGGGTGGGTTAGCTCGGGTTTTTTCCCTTTGCGCACCTTGTAAGGCTCAGGACCTCCAAGGGAGAGCTCGGGTTCTTCCTTGGGGAGCTCGGGTTGTGGGTTCCTTTTTTCGGGGAGCTCGGGACTCCTTTTCTCGGAGTTTGGGTTGTGGGCCCGCTGCCGTGCCGAGCTGGCGCTTCTGCCAGGTCACGCTCGGTTGCTTCCACGTGTCGCATGGCCAAGGGGTCGGGCCAAATCTCCCTTCATCAATACTCATTTTTTTGAAAATGTTCAGCAAAAAGCAAATGTTGGTTTGCAAATCATTTTACAAATAAGAGCCTTAATTGTAAATGTTGAATATTTTGACCAAAAATTGATTTGATATGATTTTAATTGATGAGTAGTAATTTGGTCCTCCGATGATATCATGATACACGGCATTAAAGTGACATTTTGGCATAACGTAAGTAGACCCCAGGAGCACTTCAAATGCTTCACAACCGCCTCGATGACCATGGCACCACTCCGGAATGTTGAACGACTTACATCCAAGCAAGACCTCAGGTCGATGTAACGGGTGACCCACTTCCACTAATCTAACTTGACTCCGGTTTACAACCTACCCGACGTGCCGAGCGACCTCCCCCTTAAGCAGGCTATTGCCTCCGAATACCCTGGGATCATGATGCCATGTTGGAAGAGCCGGTTATCACCCCGCCCGATTCAGATAGGATTTGATAAACGTTACCCACTTATGCGGAGCCCGCCTCCAGGTGTGAAACCACCTCCGAAATAGATGGGCCAAAGATCCTGAATGCGTTTTGTAAGGTTCGCATGGTACACGCAATTCAACTCTCGCAATAACCTTGCTCTCTTGCTTTCTTGCAAACAATCACCACTTTGCTAACTTAAGCATTAGAGTGCCCACCCTAGGCCAAGCTACCTGAACACTCTGATATTCACTTTCTTACAGCTCGGTCAGGTGACCTACTCAATCCGGCATTTGAGCTGTCTGCCATTAAGGACCACCAAATCGTGCATCAACAATTGGCATCGTCTATTGGAAGCCATTGATGGGAGGCACCTGTCTCGAACTCCTCTCTCTCCTTCAAAAAGTCAAGCAAAGTCTTGAACTCCTTGAAAGCTCGGACCTTGATAGCAAGGACGTCGTTGAGGAGTTTCCCTTGAAGCTCAACAAGCTCGACCTCCTTCTCTCGTAACTTGTGGCCTTTGGCTTCTAGCTCGCTGATCAATTTCTTAATGGTTCTTACCAAGTCGGCAGTGTGACTTCGCTCCTCGACAATCTCGGCCTTCAAGTCATGGACAAGATGGCTAGCTCGTTCTAGGCGAGATGAGTACTTCGTCACCTCCTCCTTAAGAACTTGGCTTCTTGCAACTCCCCTCTCAACTTGCCCCAATAGTTTGTGGGCCATGGTGTTTGCCTGAGGAAAAAGAAACGTTGTATCAATAGCAAGCTAAAATTTGGCTAAGTATTAAGGAAGAGGTCGGGTACATACCACCAAGAGGCAACGCATAAGATTCCTGCCTAGTTCACCGAAACGGGACTCATGGAGCTCTACGACCTCCTCTGAAAAGACGGTTTCCTTGCTCTTTACAAGGGCAGTCTGAAAGCCCATGATGGTGTGATTCTCCTTAGAAGTGGCCCCGACGTCCGAAGAAGTGGTCGCCACAGCCCTAAGTTGTCAAAGGGGCTCCTTGGAAGTCCTTGCGACCTTGGGTTTGAGCAAAGTCCCCTCTGGCCATTCCACCTCGATGAGGTCAACCACCGACATGGCTTTGACTACACTCTATCTAGCGGGCACAGAAGTTATGACCTAAGGAGCTTCTTGGGGAGTCACAATTCTCTTCTTCCTCCTCATAGCCTAGAATAGCGCGGAAGTTGGCATGCCTGACATGTTTCTTTCACGAGAAGTCCAAAAATAAGTCAAGACCAAAGAGAAAAAGAAATATACCCAAACTTGAAATGACAACCTACCTGGAAGACTTAGCCCGGCTTGGATCAGTTTCTCACTGGCCAAGAATTCACTCAACTCCAACCTCCTATCCACTAAGAGATGCACCCTAATCTTCATCCGTTCACTCAACGTATCCTACCCGAAGTCCCTAATCCCCACTCTCCAGGATATTGAGAACAGCCATCCACCACTTCAGTCAAGAAACAAGTACCTCCTCTTCCAGTTCGATACCTTGGAAGGGAAGTCATGTAGCAATTTACACCTAGACCGATAAGACAAGTAGTAGCTATACATCCTGGGAGTACTGGAGGGATTTCGCTTTATGTGGCATATGTCGGCGAAGATCTTGAGATATAGGGGGAAGCTGACGTAGTGACTGAAAGAGATGGTGTTGACTAGAGTCCTAATAGAATTAGGGTGAAGCTGATCTAGGCTAACAATGTAGTAGTTCAGCACCTCTAGAATAAGGGGGTGAAGGTGAACCAAAGACCCGCTTTCATGGCCTCCTCGAAGATAGCGACCTTGTCATCATTATGCTCTCACAGGAACTGCCCAAGGGGAAGGAAACATATGAGCTGGTATGATATCCTATACCAGTCTATGAGCTCGTAAACTCAGTTTTATTTTTGGGTTAACAATGGGAGGATGAGGCTTTCTTATGGGAAGCTCGTCGTTCTTGAGCCGAGGACCCCTCCTCAGCCCGGAAAGACGAACACCTTTCTTCCTCGGACTCGACACCAGACATGATAAATACATAGAACGGATCAAGGGGAGACAACTCACCTAAAATGAATAGATCGACCTCATCGATTACACCAATGACTTCGACAACACCGAACTCTGCGACCTCACTATGCACCAAAACTCCAAGGTTAGGGACGAGTGAAATAAGACCCTGAGGGTCCTATTTATAGATAGTTAAACCAAACTATGGGCGATTGAGATCAGTTGGATACAACAGTTTGCAAGGACATGGCGGTTTCTATTTTGAGACGAAATTAGTTAAGTGAGTTTTTGACGTCCGCACGACCTAATGATTGTGTATCATCTGCACGTCCCCAAAATGCTACTTCGTGCCTAGGCTGGACAAATTGAACCAACACGATCCCAAGGCATTGGTCGAATCACGATTGAGGACTGAACTTGGACCAAATCACCTCATGTTAATACTACTCCCTCATCGGACATCTCACGCTGGACTTGGGTGTGGGGGCAATTTATGAGGAGTAATTTGGTACACCAATGATATCACGACATGTGGCATTACAGAACAATAGAGTGACATCTCAGTGCCATATAAGCAAACCCCAGGAGCACTTCGGATAGCTCACAACCACCTCGACGACCTCGGCACCACTCCAGTAGGCCAAACAACGAACCTAGCAAGACCACATGTTGGCGTAAGAGGCGACCTCCCCCTTAAGCGGGCAATCACCTCTGAATTCCACGGGATCATGATACCACATTGGAAGAGTCGGTTATCACCTCGCCCGCTTTGGGTGGGATTGTTTAAACGTTACCTGCTTACGTGGACTCTGCCTCCATGCGTGAAACCACCTCTGAACCAGATGGGCCGGAGATCCTAGATGTATTTTGTGAGGCTCACGGAAGCTCGCTTATATAAAGGCCTCATCTCTAACCTCACATGGTACACACAATTCAACTCTCACAATTTCTAACTCTCTTGCTTTCTTGCAAACAATCACCAATTCACTAACTTAAGCATCGTAGTGCCCATCCCGAATCATGTTATCCGGACATTCTGATAATCACTTTCTTGCAGCTTGGCTTGGCGATCTACTTAGTCCAACACCTGAACTATCTACCAAGAGGGAGCACCAGATCGTGCATCATCAATAATATCACTATTCTGAACAAAAATAGAACTATGATTGATCGATACACGACTACTTGCATTGCATTGTTATGGAGCTTGCTTATATTTTTGGTTACCTTGATTATCACTCAAAGATTTCTTTCCTTGTTCCTTTGCCACATTTTATGAACTTGATAATTTCCTTCCAACAATCATTGGGGTGCAATTTGCTAAAAGAAACAAATGAAATCTTATCCATCTCTATGAACAAATAGATTAAAAAGACTACTCAATCTCATCTATGAGTAAATATAGGGAAAACATTTTAATCCTATTCGAATCTTGAAGAAGATGCATGTGCAATCCATGTTGGAACTGTTCCGCCAGTTAACAGTTTTCGTCCAATTGTAATGTTCCGTGTAGAGAATGAGACAAACAGTTTTGAGTTTTCACTTCTAGTGCAGTACTCCAGTATTGGAATTTTATGGATTGAACTTCTAATGCCAAGTGACAGGTAAATGATAATGGAAGAAAACCTCAGAGTGGCAACCTCATTTAATACCAACTGCACGTGTCCAGATCTAGTTACAGGGATCACAAATGGGTGGGTTGGGAGTCGGTTGAGTAACAACTAGGGGTGGCAACAAGTCGAGCTTTTCACGAGCTCTTTGAGTTCAGTTCATGAAAAGTTCGATTCGGCTTGGTTTCAATTGAGTTCGAGCTCGAGCCCAATTCACTGGCTCGATTATGAAACAAGACGAGTTCGAGCCTACTAGAGTTCGGCTCGTAAGGCTCGCGAGTTGACTCGAATATATATATAATAAAATAAATTATTATAATTCTTAAATTTTTAAATATCAAATAAAAATATTTTTATATATAATTTTTTATTTTTATAAAATATTTTTTCTCAAAATCGAGCTCAAGCGAAGCCGAGCTCAAGCTTATTAATTTTTTACTCGAGCCGAGCTCGAGCTCAAGGTTATAGCTCGAACCAAGCTCAAGCCTTGTTAGAACAATCTCGAGCCTAGGTCGAGCCTTGTACTATTAAGCTCGGCTCGGCTCGAATCCACCCCTAGTACCAACCCACCCATATTGACCCACTAACCCATTTGCCACCCATGTCACCCTAACCCGCCCTAATCCACC